>NC_053425.1:2140007-2440007 GCF_007990345.1 Gossypium hirsutum
GCCTCAACTCCACCTCCTAGCAAATATGAGTTGGATTTTGATTTTGGAAAAACCAAAAAATTTAAAAGGGTCCTTAAACTCACCTCTCCTCTCGCAATATGAGTCAATTTAAAACTAAAAATACTTCAACGTGCCCGAGGCTCACTTCTCGCAATATGAGTTGATTTTGAAAACACATTAAAAATACTTCAACGTGTCTTGAAGCTCAACTCATCTCTCGCAATATGAGTTGATTTTCCTTGAAAAGCATGAATTAAAAACATCAAAATACCAAAACCTGTCCTTTGGTAGAATTCGGGTGTCTTTTCCTTTGATTCAGTGCGACTCTCATTCAAGATTTCTTGCTCTGTTGGAGTACCTGTATATGCCATGTATGATGTTATCATAATATGCACATGTTTGTCTTAAATGCTTTTATGCCTACATGATTATGCAGTGCTCCTTAAGCATGTTTGTCGTATGTCCATTTAGCCACGATTGTGAGGATCTGTGTTCATTGCTTTGATTCTCGACTTTCTCTTCAGGCCTTATACCTGCCTTCAAGCTTCACGAGTAATCGACGTTCCTCAGATATCACTCTTCTGCCCCCGATTGAACTTTGTTCTTACTTTGAGACTCTTGTGCTTATCATTTCATCCAGGTAATGCTTAACATTTCTCTTGTTTAGAGTATGTCATTTCTCCATTTATCATGTAAATAAACACATAATGAGATGCATGAAAAGGTCAGTAGGGAAAAATGATATTTCATATTCATCTATTTCAAATGTGGCAAACAAAGCAAGTTGACCAATGAGAGTAAAAAATGTCAAAAAGAAAGAAAAGGTCGTATTCAACGGATACAAATGCTCTAGATATTCAACACATGAACTCTTCCACGTTCCTCAATCAATAATCTTTTCGAGCATGGCTTCTTGCGTAGAAAATTTCGAGCTTTCAGAAGTGCTTCAATACTGTAGTCTCACTACTTGACCTATCGTTCGACTGCCAGGTTTGTTTCATTAGGACGCCCTCTCGGGTTTTCATCCTAATCTTTTTGTACTAATCAAGACGCCCTTTCCGGGTTTTCGCCCTGATCCTTTTTTTAAGATGCCCTTTTCGGGTTTTCATCTTAAGCATAATATTTCTTCACCGCATTTGAATTCACCGGATTCGGTAACTCCTTCCCATCCATCTCGGTAAGGATTAAAGCTCCTCCTGAGAATGCCTTTTTTACAACGTATGGTCCTTCCCAATTTGGTGCCCATTTTCCTCGCAGGTCTTTTTGTATTGGGAGAATCTTTCTCAGAACGAGTTCTTCTTCATGGAACTCTCTTGGTCGTACGTTCTTGTCATGAACTGTGATCATTCTCTTTTGGTACATTTGCCCATGACAAATTGCCCTTAGACGTTTTCTTCAATGAGGTTCAACTGATCATATCGAGCTCGAACCCATTCTGCTTCTTCTAACTTTGATTCCATCAATACTCGCAGAGAGGGGATCTCAACCTCGATAGGTAGCACAGCTTCCATTCCATAGACTAGAGAGAAAGGAGTTGCTCCCATAGATGTTCGCACAGATGTGCGATATGCAAACAAAGAAAATGGAAGTTTCTCTGCCAATCTTATATGTCTCAGTCATTTTCCCAATGATCCTCTTAATGTTCTTGTTAGCTGCTTCAACAGCCCCGTTCATCTTTGGGCGATAGGGCGAGGAATTATGATGTTTTATTTGGAACTGCTCGCACACTTCTTTCATCATCTTATTGTTCAGATTCGTGGCATTATCTGAGATGATTCTTTCAGGCAAATCATATCGGCAAATGATTCCTTTTTCAAAAATTTGCACACTGCAGTCTTCGTCACATTGGCAAACGAAGCGGCTTCAATCCATTTTGTGAAGTAATCGATAACCACAAAAATGAATCGATGTCCATTTGAAGCTTTTGGAGAAATTGGCCCTATGACATCCATGCCCCACATAGAAAAAGGCCACGGAGAAGTCATGACATGAAGGGTGAAGGGGCTACATGAATTTTATCGCCGTAGATTTGACATTTGTGGCATTTTCTGGCAAAATTGATGCAGTCACTTTCCATTTGTCAGCCAATAATAACCGAGTCTCATGATCTTTCTGGCCATATTGAAACCATTGGCATGCATTCCGTAAATTCCCTCATGGACCTCTTCAAGTATTTTTCTGGCTTCAACATCATCCACACATCTCAAAAGCATCTGATCCTTTCCTCTTTTATACAGGATATCCCCATCAAGAACAAATCCTGCTGCCATTCTTCTAATTGTTCTTTTATCGTTCTCATTCGCTTGTTCGGGATACCTTTGATTCTTGGTATATTCTAAGATATCATGGAACCAAGGCCGTCCGTCTACTTCTTTCTCAATGCTACAACAGTGTGTAGGGACCTCGTATATGCTCATTTTGAGGGGCATTATTTCTGCTTCTCTACTTGCTTTGAACATTGAAGCCAAAGTGGCTAGGGCATCAGCCAGTTGGTTCTCTTCTCGTGGGAAGTAATGAAAAGTTATTTCTTTGAATTCCTTGATCAATCCAGCCACTAAATCGCTGTACTTAATCAATTTTGAGTCCCTCACTTCCCATTCTCCACGAATTTGGTAAATCACTAGGGCTGAGTCCCCGTACACCTCCAAGATCTCGATGTTTCATTCGATAGCAGCACGAAGCCCCATGATACAGGCCTCATATTCTGCGATATTATTGGTACAGAAGAAGTTCAGTCTTGCAGTGAACGGATAATGATTCCCGTCTGGTGATACCAGGATTGCTCCAATTCCATGCCCTAAAGCATTTGATGCACCATCAAAACACATCTTCCATGACTTCTCTTTTGATGACTCGGATTCTATTTTTGTGATGCACATTAAGTCTTTGTCTGGGAAATCGAATCTTAAAGGCTCATATTCCTCTGTCGTTCGAGTTGCTAAGAAGTCAGCTATTGCGCTCCCTTTTATTGACTTCTGACTTACATAGGCAATGTCATATTTCGAAAGGAGGAGCTGCCATCGTGCCATTCTTCCTGATAGTGCCGGCGATTCCATCATGTATTTTATTGGGTCTAGCTTTGAAATTAGCCATGTCGTGTATACAACATATTGTCTGAGTCTCCGAGCTACCCAAACCAGAGCGCAACATATTCTCAACGGACGAATATTTTGCCTCATATTCAGTGAACTTTTTGCTGAGTAGTAGATCGCCTTTTCTTTCTTTCCTGACTCGTCATGTTGTCCAGTACGCCACCATTGAACTTTCAACACTGTCAGATACAAATTAATGGTCTTCCAGAGTTGCGGTACTAGCACTGAGGACTGGACAAATATTGTTTTATCTTATCAAATGTCACTTGGCATTTCTCATTCCATTCTCTCGGGTTATGTTTTCGAAGAAGCCGAAAGATTGGGTCGCATTGGTTGGTAAGTTAGCGATAATCGGGCGATGTAATTTAATCTCCCTAAAAATCCTCTAACTTCCTTTAACGTGCGCGGAGGTGGTAATTCTTGGATGGCTTTTATTTTATCTGGATCAACTTCGATACCTCTTTCACTGACAATGAAGCCTAGCAACTTTCCCGAGGTAGCCCCGAATGTACATTTGGCTGGATTAAGCTTTAGCTGAAACTTTCTCAGCCTTTCGAACAACTTCTTGAGGTTCATTACATGCTCTTCTTCTCCTCGAGATTTAGCAATCATATCATCGACGTAGACCTCTAGTTCTTTATGCATCATGTCATGGAATAACGTCACCATAGCCCTCTGATATGTTGCCCCAGCATTCTTTAACCCGAATGGCATCACCTTGTAGTAGAACGTTCCCCACATTGTTATGAAGGTAGTTTTCTCCATATCCTCAGGGCCATCTTGATCTGATTATACCCCGAGAATCCATCCATGAAAGAAATAATGAATGTTTTGCTGTGTTGTCCACCAACGTGTCAATATGTGGCAAGGGAAATTATCTTTTGGGCTTGCTCGATTCAGGTCACGGTAATCCATGCACATTCATACTTTTCCATCTTTCTTTGGTACCGGGACTATGTTAGCCACCCATTCTGGATATTTGGAGGCTTGTAGGAAGCCAGCGTCAAATTGTTCTTGACTTCCTCTTTTATTTTCAACAGCATTTCGGGCCTCATCCGTCTTAATTTTTGCTGGATGGGCTTGCATTCTGGCTTTAATGGGAGCTTATGGACCACTAAATCTTCATCTAGCCCTGGCATGTCCTGGTATGACCACGCGAAAACATCTTTGTATTCGCGGAGTAAAGTGATCAAACTATGCTTGGTACTTTCTGAAATAGAAGTCTCAATCTTCACTTCTTGTTTCCTCTCTTCAGTGCCCAAATTTATTGTTTCCACAGATTCTTCATGAGGCAGAACCTGTTTATCCTCTTGTTCCATCATTCTTAACAATTCAGGAGACGAGACATAATCTTCAGCATTTTCTTCGGCTTCAAATTCTCCTAAGCAAGCAGCTTTCTCAAAATCAATTTCAAGATTCGTAACGGGCTTATTCATGTCGTCAATATCTGAGCACCTGAAAGTTGAATGGAAAAGGAAACTATCGGGGGACATCCAAGTATTGGAAACAACAAACAAAATGTTATGTCATGGCAATGAGGCAAATGTAAGGATAGGCTATGAAATGAGAAAATGATTATGAAATTAGTGATAATGCGAAAAATCGTGACAAAATGCATCTTCATTGATATTCACTTAAATGATAAAGAGCGAATGCAAGCTCCTACAAAAGAATTCCATTATATCTAAGGACACAAGAGAAGGTTGATGTTTAGCATTACTCTGAAGGCTTATAAACTACAAGAAGCTCCTCAGCAATCCAATTGTTCAACATGAAACCAGGGGGACAAGGGCGTATCCTTGAGACGTCTTTACTCACATCAGCCCCTTTGTCAATAACATTTATACTGACATTTTGAAGACCCTTTTCAATTAACCATAGCGTGTTTCGTGGACCATCTTGTCCAGGGTACATCATTCTCGCAGATGTAAATGTTTTTGACAAAGGAGGGTACTCTATTGGTTCCCATTCTGGTTCTCGGCCCAAAGTTCTTGCAATCCTTCTTTCTTGATCTTTTTTCCACTGTCTTCTTCTTTGACGCATGTTAGGATGGAACCCCAAACCGTATCGGGCCCTGTGGTACACTGGCTTTAAAGCCCTGACTATTCCTTGCAGATATCTCCCTAAACCTCTTCTCTCTCGAGCTCCCCTTCCTACGGTCAATTTGACACCCATTCTAGTATTTCTCGACAATTTAGGCACGGGAATTTTGTTTCCCTCAGTGAAGAATGTGGCATTGACGAATTCAAGGGATCGGAAGGAGCATTCCACTACGTCCTTGCTCACTTCAAGGTATGGCGCATCAGCAGAGATAGATGCGACAATGTCTTCTTCTCCCTCGACAGTGACCAAACAGCCATCTATGATAAATTTCACCTTTTGATGGAGGGATGATGGGACCGCTCCAGCAGAATGGATCCAGGGTCTTCCCAAAAGGCAGTTATATGAGGATGTAATGTCCATGACTTGGAACTCGACATCATATATGTAGGGACCCACTTCTAGAGAGATCTCAATTTTTTCCATGACTTCACGCCTTGTCCTGTCGAATGCCCTTACCGTAGAATGACAGAGCCTTAAATGGGACAGATCCATCGAAATTCTGGAAAGCGTGGCCAAAGGCATAACGTTGAGTGCCGAACCATTATCGATGAGCACGTTCGGTATTATGTAGCCCTTGCAACGGGTTGTGATATACAATGCTTTCACTGAGCCTCTACCATTGGGCGGTATTTCATCATCACTAAAAGAAATGAAATTATCCGCATTCAAGTTGTTCATCCACCTATCCAGTTTTCAACAGATACATTGTTTGCCACATAAGCTTGATTTAACACTTTCAGCAGAGCGTTTCGGTGTGGTTCTGAATTCAACAGCAGATATAATACCGAGATTCGCGCTGGCTTACTCAATTGTTCTACCATGTTGTACTCACTGTGCTTGATAAATTTTAAGAATTCCTGTATTTCCTCCTCGTCCATAAGATTTTTAGCTTCTTGTTCAGGCGCAGTTTCATGCTCATCATCGGTCACATGCATCGGTGCTTTTCCTTTCTGTTTCAAGTCACTGTTCTTCTTTATCTCCTTCGAATAACATCTTCCACTACGAGTGAAATGACCTAATTCCCCGACGCTTCCAGTCATGGCTTTGGGTTTTCATCTTCAGGTGTGACGATATTAACGTCATATTTCCATGGTACTGCTTTATTGTCCTTGTAAGGGAAAGAATATGGTACTTCGATTATAATTTTTGGTTTCACCGGCTCTTTCGTCGCATCGTAATAAATTACTAACGGTTGATCAGCGCTATAAGGGGGACCTGATGACTGGCTATCAGAGGCGCATACTTCTCTTTCATTGGTCTCTTCCCTTTTGTTAAGGATCTTAATCTCCTTATTATCCATCCGGTCTTGAAGCAACCTTTTAAATTCCTCACACGACTGAATGTCGTGTCCCACAATTCTATGGAAATTGCAAAAACTTTGACCTTCTTCTCCGAGAATTCTATCGGGGTGACAAAGTAATCCTTTCTTAACCAGTACCTCCCAGATTTTCTGCAGAGGCGTCCTTATTTCCGAAACACATCTTCTGACTTTCCATTCGTCCACTTTCTCCACTATGCTCACATCCCTTTCGATATGGTTAGGGAATGGGTTCCCAGTTGCATTACTGGCACTATCGAATCGTAGGATACCTGCATCAATGAGTCCTTGAACTCTTCTCTTAAAGGCTAGGCAGTTTTTCGTGGAATGTCCCTGGTTTCCCGTATGGTATGCACAACTAGCGAATTGTATGTTTTAACCTCAGCGAACGAGTATGGAATATGCAATGAATGAATGAATGCATGAATGTCAAGTGACTGTTAGTCATGAAAGAAATGCAAGAAATTGGTGTTAATTTCAAGATAGCCCTATTTAGGCATTTCCTTAATCAAAAGAGTCTATTACACAACGTTTCGGTCACTCGTGTAATTGACTCTTCTATCAGAAACCCCTTTTTGGCAACCAATCTCTAATCAACCCTTTCCTAACAAGATGTCTATGATGCATGATGAAAAATAGAAATACAGACAAATAACATTGGTTAGCAAAACACATATGATCAGAGAAAATTATGGAAAATCTAACAAATTAAGCTACTTGGTCCAATGGACTGATTCCCTTACATAGAAAGCGAAAGTGCAAAAGGTAAGAGGCGTTCCTCCCGCGCACTTATTTGGTGACTACTAAACGGACGAAGGTTCAGCATGGCTCTAGTTGGATGGCTCGTATGGTTCACTATATGCGGTTTTGGTTCTAGATGGGTACTCGAATCATCTGTACTGTCATCTACTAAGATTAGTACAGAGCCTCGGTCATGGCCCATCATAGGCTTACGAGATCAATTCGAGGGATTACATTTACTTATGCCTATGCGGAGGGACAAGTTAACTCACGAAAGCATAAGTCATATGTAACCCGAAAGTATTCACTAGCCTGTGCCGAGGGACGAGTTAACTCACGAAAGCGTAGTGTTTACTTTCACTTAAACGGACGGAGCCCGGGTATAGAGCTCATGTTATGCAAAGATGTATGTGCACGGTGTGTGGGGAGAAACTCACAAACCTTTACGTTTTATTTAAAAACTAAACCAAAACTAAAATCACAAAAAATTAAAGCTGAAAAACAACCGAATAAAACAAGTTAGAATATATACAACACGATGCAAATGCATGATTTTTTGAAAACAAAAAATTTGAGAATCACGACTAAATGTTAATTTGAACAAGGAACTTTGAAAATTTGACAACGCGAGTTTAATTCCAGACACGACTCTCAAAAAGGGTCCCTAGTGGAGTCGCCAGTTGTAGCGACGTAAAAATTTTAATTTTAGCTTAGCTTGGTCGCTAATTGTGGCGATTTATTGAAAAAAGTTTGAAATTTGACGTTTGATTTTTGAAATAAACAGGGAGTCGCCACCGATCCTTTTTCCTAGGTGTGATCGGACACCTATTAGATCTCTTATTAAAACAAATAAAAGGCTAAGTTTAGGTCTACGTTAAAATTCAGAGAAAATTTAGGGTTCGGGAGTCGGTTACGCGCGAGGAAGGTATTAGTACCCTCGCGACGCCCAAAATTGGTATCTTATTAAACACATGTTGTCTTGATTTTCAAAAATACGAATTCAATTTGACATTTAAGTGTGATCCGATTGAAGGAAATGAGAAGTTGCAAGTTTTTTGTTTTTTAGAAGGACGTCTCGTTTTTAACACGAGCCGATTAATTTCACCCAGCATAGCGATGAAATCGATGACTTAATGTTAAAATTGGTACATTGCCTTATTCTTAAAATTAAAATGTAAAAAGTTTTTAAAATGATAGTAAAAAAAATCCAAGAATATTATTGTCAAAAAAATGCGAATAATGATGTGAATAATAAAATATATAAAATATAAAATATTAAAATATCAAAATATTAGAATAATAATAATTAATATTGACAAATAAAAATAAAATAGAAATAAAAAATGTACATAATATATATATTAGAAATAATAATGATGTTTAAAATCAATACTATTAATAATACTACATCAATATGTACATATATAAAAAATAAATACGTGATAATATTAAAAATATGTACATAATATAGTGTTAAAAATACATACATAATATAGTTAAGATATATACATAAGATAACATGTAGAAAAATATATATATAAATAATATATTATTAAAGATATATAAATAAAATAGTATAAAATATATATATACGTAATATAGAATTTAAAATATACCTAATATATTAAAAGAATATATATAATATAATATTAAGAAATATAATAATAACAAAAAGGAGAGAGAGGGAGAGGGTGGATGATTTTCGGCCACAAGGTCGGCCATCGTTCGGTCGCCGGACCACCGCCGGCGCCACCGTACACGGCAGCCGGGCCTCAAAAAAACTTTTTCGGTAAAAATGGGTAAGCTTCCTCCTTTTATTTTTTTTTTACTTTCGTATAAAAGAAACAAAATAAGATTGAAAAGAAAACAATAAGTAAACAAAAAACTTAAAATGAGAATAGACAAAGAAACCTCTTTTGCTTTGATCTTTGATTAATCTTCAAAAAAAACTAGCTTCTCCAAAAACTAGCCTTCACAATAACTCTTCTCCTTAATTACTTTAAAAAGAAACCTCTCCAAAAATCCTTTACAATAACTTTCTCTCCCAAAAACTCTCCAAAAAAAATCCCCCAAAACTCTCCAAAAAATCCCCTCCTCATATACAAAATATGAGAAGGCTTATATAGCCATTTGCAAAATATTTTTTTATTGTTTATGTCTTCATTTGTAGGTACAAGTTGTGGTGGAGCAACTGTGGTTAGTGGAGTAGGTAATGGAGCAAGTGTGGCTAGTGGATTTGGTGGTGGAGAAGGTGTGGCTAGTGGAGTTGGTGGTGGAAAAGGAGTGACTAGTGGAGTTGGTGGTGGAAAAGGTGTGGCTAGTTGAGAAAAGTTTAAGTTGTGGGCTAGGTTTTTTATTTTGATTTGGGCTTAGGGTTTGGGCCATTGGGGTTTTGATGTAAATTGGGCTTTGGGTAGTTAAGATTTTGGGTTTTGGGTTTAATTTTGGTGGGTTAGGTAAGGCTAAATTGGGTTTTGATATAAATGGGCTAAAATTGGCCTACAACACCTGGCTATTTGAACCATGAGATGGTTCCAGCTCCAAGTCTCAAACCTACAGCTTGCAACTGGAAAATCTATACAAACAATGGAAACATGAGATGGTTCCTATTAGCCTCCAATAAGGAAAAATCAAATTTTGAAAATAAAATGAAGTAAAGGATACAACAAGTAACATATAATTTGTCAAAATTTTGAAAATATAAATGGTTTTTAGGAGGGTTTATTGTATAAAAGCTTTAGTAATTCATTTCAGTTATTTTCAAATATAGTTTTAGTTTCATTTATTAATAAATCAAACTATATTTTATATATAAAGAAGGGTAAACTACATTAATAGTCACTCAACTGTTAAAATGTTTCTTTTTTGTCACTTAACTATGAAAAGTTATAAAATAGTCACCCAATTATTTGACTTTTTCTTTTCTGGTCAACAGTCGTTAAGTACTATTGTAAAAATAACAAGATAACTTTTAAAATTGGCATAATAACAAATTTAATTCTCAACATTCACACATTACCTAATTTAGTCCTCAAGTATGAATCTTATAAAATCGGTGAAGAGTGAACTGATGAAGACAAAATCTTGTAAACCATTAGTTTCCCATAATCGAAGTATCGAAGAGTGAATTATAATATTGGGTTTTTGGGTATTTCTATTTTTGACATATTTTTTATCAAATTTAGCTGATGAATTTTTTTTGAATTTTTTTATGTGAAATGATCTAAAAAAAACAAAACTACAATAAAGACCAAATTACACAATATGTAAACATTGATTGTTAATTTAAGGGTTAAAATTTTTATTATGCCAACATATCATTCTTCCGTCGGCCATTTAATACCTAATGACCAAAAAAGAAAAATATCAAATAGTTATAATTTAACTTTTTATAATTAAATAAACTAAAAAAATTTACTCGAGTTTCAAATATAAAGTCTATCTTGAACTGGCATTTTGACCCAATGATTCAAGTCTACAAGTAAAAGAGCTGTTTACCCTTTGTTCTAGGTAAGGTTTCCCACAAACCTAAGCCAACAACAAAAAGTAATTTACCTTTACTCAAGGTAACGTGTATATATATATATAAAGAAGCTGACATGAATGTTAACAATTCAATCAAAAAAATTTTCATAAAAATAATAATTTGACCAAATTTTAAAAAATAAAAAATATTGAAATTAAATTTATAATTTTTTTGATAATCTCATTATAGGTTCTGATTATATCTATATTTTTTTAATATAATGTCTAAACCTATTCATAATCTCTTTCTAATCTATTAATATTATAAAAATATATTTCAACGTACTTAAACTCGTATTCTCTTATATTTTTCATTAAAAAAAATAAAATTCAAACCTAAAATCTAAACTATAAATTTTCGGAACATCCAAACCACATATTTTAAATTCTAACCGTTATATATATTATTTCATTGAAGTCATACAACTAGGAAAGTAAGAATTGTACAAAAATTTGAATACCCTAGAATTGATTTCTTGTGAGTGTTGGTGAAGGAACTCAAATTCCAAGAATATGTTATAGCAAAAAATTCCCCTTTAAAAAGGGCATATCAATGATGATGTTTTTGTTGCCATTTCATAATAAAAAAGGAACCCCTCTCCCCCCCCCCCCAAAAAAAAAAAGCATAGGAATCAATCACGCGTCTAATGTGACAGTCCAATTACAAATGGGGGGAATCTTTAAAGAAATTGCAATCATAAAATTTTAAAAAAAGGTCCCCCAACTTTCACACTCACCACCGCCGAGCTACCTTCTTTCTTGATGTTGGGTTG
This sequence comes from Gossypium hirsutum, assembly GCF_007990345.1. Lineage (NCBI taxonomy): Eukaryota > Viridiplantae > Streptophyta > Magnoliopsida > Malvales > Malvaceae > Gossypium > Gossypium hirsutum. The sequence continues at coordinate 2,151,560 of NC_053425.1, forward strand.
GTGAATTACATATGTTCAACCATTCCCCCATTTCTTTAGTACTATCAACCAACAACATTCATGAGAAAACGTTAGCATTTGTCAAGTCATGGCGTTTATGAAAGAGAATGGAAAGAGTGTTTCAATTCGGCGTCAAAATTTTATAAGTATAATAAAGGGGAGGAGGTTAAGATTGAATCGGAAATTTTTGAAGAGTAAATTGATTGAAAATTTTATATTTTTGGAGAAAGGCCGTCATTACTTTCTTTCCAAAAGATAAGATTGCAGCATAATCGTTTATATATCTCAGGATTTTCTTCTTTTTTTTTTCTAATGTGGGATTACTAAGCATTACTTATTTCTTTAGAGCATTTGGCATGACACTTACGTGCTCGCCTAAGTATGAGTATAACTAGTTGTGATAAGCCATGTCAAGCATTCCAATTAAATAGATAAATTAACTAATCATAGCGAAGTATCATGAGTGTTGAAGTGAACGATAAAGTAAAGAATTTTTTGGGTTTAAATTAAATTATTAATTTTTAAAATAAAAGTGAATATGTTTGAAATACTTTGGATCCATCCCTAATTGTTTTGAGATTTAAGTAGTTTAGAAGAAAAGGGAATTCAATCCTACATTGAAAAATGAAAATATGGATCTTTAATTAATTGCTCCTATAAATTAGATAATGATAACAAGGCACAAGCATACATACCTCTTCCATGCATTTCTTGCAACCACTAAATATTCGCGAGCATACATACCTTTTGGAATTGGTTAAATTTTGATGTAAGTCCTTGTACTATATGTAAGTTATGAATTTTGTCCCTTTATTTTAATTTAGTCATTTTTTATCCATGTACTTTGTGAATTTTAACATTTCAGTCTAATCAAATGATAAATGTTAAATTCATTAAGTTCTATTATTTCCCAAATCTGATGTGGCAAACATATTTTCAAATGTGCAACAGCTTACTATTTCTACATATTACTAAAAAAAAAGCCAGTTAATGGATTTAAAGATAGTTGCTTGGGTTAAGATTGGAATTTCAAAATTCGAAATGTACAGGGATTAAGGACGGTCCAATTGGAGAAAATTGGCTGAATTTACAATGTTACGCATAGTACATGACTAATAGTAGAATTTATCCAAACAAGTTTGGTTGTTACCGTTTGGCCTAGACTAAAATTGACCAATTTGTAAAGTACAAAAACCAGGGACGAAGCCAAAAAAAATAGGGGGAGCGGAATTGAATTATAAATTTTTTAAAAGAATGTAATTTTACCATTTATTAGTTTATAATTCCATTATTTTTGAAGGGACTAAATATAATTTTTTTCATGTTTAGGGGGCCAAAATATAATTTTATCATATATTAATCTACAATTTTATTATTTTTAGAGAGACTAAACTGAACATTTGCATTTTTAGGATGGCTAAGCCCCTGTCAACCTCCTAACTTTTCTTCTGACATTGACTAAAAATAATCAAATTAAAGTATAAAAATTAAATCCAGCTTATACAAAACCCGAATTAAAACGGATGTATTAAAAATATTTCTAATTTGAATATAATATATATTGATTTGCTTTTTAAATGCAATATTAGTTGTGATTTTATGCAAAATTTCAAATACGGTGCATGCATGTATCTTTTATAACAAAAATAATAATAATTTTTTTGAAGTCCCCTGATATTTAAACAAATGGTCCCCCAAGGGATAGAGGTTATCTCAATTTCACATTTGAAAGAGCTATAAATAATGAGACAAGTAGGAACCCAACTATATACATGAGCTGTTCAAAGCTATTGCTTTTGGTTTCCTAACCTTCCAATCAATATCATTCATTTGCCTAATTTATTTCATTTATTTTTCTTCCTACATTGTAGATATTTAGCTTTAATATACCTATCAACTTACATAAATCATTCAATTTCGATTTTGATTGATTTGATTCATCGACAATTTATTAATTAATAATACAATCAATAGAATTTAAAGCTCAAGTTCGATTAATTTATTCGTGTATTATTACCAAATTAATATATATAGATAATAAATAAATTTAAATAAACATTTTTTTATTCTGAAACATTAATAAATATATTATAAATAAATTTAGAAGTAAATTTTTCATTTTCTATTGGCTCAGTTATATAGCTTCTTTAAAGAAATGGAAAGCACCTACCTACATAATGATTTGATCGTTCCTTCGTTCACATTTTAACCCTATAAAATATCGAAATTGTCTCCCTTGAGTTTATATTTTAAGAATTTTATACTACATTATCCGTGTGCATATATACACGTTCGTTCTTGATATTTTTGGGACCTTCAGTAAAATAATAAATTGGGACCCCTTGTAAAAAATTTATAAAATGTAATACAATAAAATAAAAATATATACTAGTAATAAAATAAAAAGATTGGGGCCCTCTTTTTTTTCCATGTACAATAAAGCATCGATCAGAAAATAGAAAAGGTTGAATTTTTTTTTCATTAAAAGCTAAAGAAAAAAATTTTTTAGGCCCCTTCCAGCCCTGGACCCTGAACTGCCGCACTACCAAACTACCCCAGGGTCGGGCCTGCATATATATAAACAACGCCTTTAGCTCACGTGCAAAGGCACATTCATGAAATTTTTTTTAAAGAGTCAGATTTAAATTATAAATCTTTAAAAAGAATTTAAATAGAGTTTCATCATTTAAAATTTTATTATTCTTTGATAGATTAAATTATAAATTTTTATGTTTGAACGGATCAAATTTTAAAAAGGTCATAATATAATTTTACTATTAGATTAACTTAAACTTTTACACATTTTAAAGGAACGAAACTAAAAATTCTATATTTTGAGGGTGAAGGCTAGCATACCCCACTAGCACTACCCATGTATTTCTAGATTTATCCAAGTTTAAAATAAATAAAAAAAGATAAACTATATTTGAGGTCGTTAAATTATTAGTAAATTTATGTTTTGATTTTTAAATTTAAAAAATTATAAAATGGTCATTAAATTGTTAAATTTTTAAAAGAAAAAGTCCGGCTAGTGTTGTTTTCAATTGAGGGCTCAATTAATTATTGAATTATTTTCAAGGGGCTTTTTATATAATAAACCTAATAAAAAAAGGTTACATATTTATATAATCAAGGGATTTACTTTAATTGGCCATTATCTCTGATGGAGAATAATTGGAAGGATATAATAATACATCATTTGGTGCTGATGTGAGTATAATTATGTAACACTAATTGCATCCAGCAATACAGCATTTTAGATAGGTAATGGGTTTAGATAATTTTAGCTATCATCAATTATGATCAATCATTGCTATATAAATACGTTATTATTTTAATCATTGTTTTTATATGTGATGTTAAACTCTATAATGAGAGATAATCTTGTTATGGGTCATGTTATTGGTTGGTTTGTGGGTTTAATCGAACCAATCAGTTAATTAATTTATTAATTTATTTATTCAAAAGGTTAAATTATTTATTCGATTTAATTAAATAATTTATTAAAAATTAAAAATTCGATTTAACCGATTTGTCTTAGTTTAATCAATTCATACCAATATTTGGATCAACAATTTAATATTCTTCCCCAAACCAGTTCAAACAACCTTGCTCTAAAGTATAAATGTGTATCGATTGGGTTCATGTCAAGTTTATGTATCACATCAACACCATATATAATTGTTCAAGTTTTGATTTGAAATATACGTATAAGATTCTTATAAAATATTTTTTATTTAATATTTACTATTTTATATACTTTTTATTAAACTTTCATAAACAACTTAAATATTTTTAATATTATAATTTAATTTTCATATAATATAAAATATGATATATATTGAAAAATGGGTCAACTAGAGCCTAATTGTCAAGTTTAGAATCTAAGCTTAATTCATTTTTTAAATAGAACAATTTTTTTGTCCGAGTCCAGTTTTTAAGTCTAATAAAGGAAAACTCTCTCAAATATATTAGTTCTAGAAGAATTGAAAACCGGGCTAATCAAAGCTTAGTTGTGAATTTTAGAACACAATCTAGATTTATATTTTAAACTACCTTAATTTTTTTGTTTAAGTCTAATTTTTTTTAAAAAAAATCTCTCAAATATTGAATAAGCTTTCGAGCTTAAACAAATAGCCTAACTCTTAGACCGAAATAAGCATAATCAAATCGAAACAAAAGAGAACAAATTTTATATAAATACAAATTTTGTAGTATAAAAATAAATAAAAATTATTCAATTTTAAATTTATTAAATATTGTCTCATGGCAACAAATCCGACTAAAACTCAAAAATAATAACATTTTTGCACAAGAAATGTTAAAGAGACATTTTCCCCTTTCCCTTTAGAAAATATTAGAGCTATTAAGAGTCTTTTTGAATGGGTGTTTATTTTTAGTATGGTGTATTTTATTTTTTTATTTCATATTACAGTACCGTTATAATATTTAATCTCATCATCCTCACTATTTTTAAGCTAAGAGCAATTTAGCTGCTCTACTTTGCTACTAAAGCAACGATGATGATGATGATGATGATGATGATACAAAGGTTTTCTAATAATAGCAACAAATTCTCTTACTTTTCCAAAACAGGTTACTGAATATCTGGTCCTTTATTTATTTTCTTTTCTGACCTTTTCTGAAGTAAAATAAGTAGATAAATTATTGCATATTACCTCATAAAGATTATGTTACCAATTGTGAATGTGTGTGCATAGTGAAATCGAAACCATGCGTGATTTCACACCTCATCTAAATTGGTTCCATTATCATGGGGTCAAAGCTATTGTCATAGGGTTCAGAAAAAATGTGAGCTTAGGATCTTAGCATCTTTGGTTTTATGCACTTATTTTTAAGTGATGGGCTTCAAATAAATTTGTACTCAAATCTGGGCATTTGCCACCGATTGATTCTTTCGTTATATCAAAAATGGGTTTAGGAGAGATATGTTTAGGGTAAATTATATAGTTAGTCATCTATGTATTAACGGGTTTCTATTTTAGTCAATATCGATTTATAAATTTTTTTATTTAATTTTCAGTCATCAACGTTATCATTTGTTTCTATTTTAGTCACTCTCCGTTGAATCATTAATGGAAATGATGGCGTTAATTGGTATAATTACACATTTATTCCTAAACATTTAAACATTCTATCAATCAGGGGTGAAGTCAAAAAATTTTTTTGTGGTAAAATTAAATTGTATATTTTTACGATAGTTAAAATGCAATTTCTACATTTTAATACGCTATATGTTTATAATTTTTAAAAGAACTAAATCAAAATTTTATCATTTTAGGAGGTGAAGTGCAATTTGACTTATACTAATTTAAAATTTTATAAAGTATAAAGAATCAAAAGTAAAAATTTTCTATTTTAAGGAGGCCAAAGCCCCTACCAGCTCCCACCATCGTCCCTACTATCAATTTAATTCTCATTTTAAATAATTAAGCAAATTTAGCTCTCTATATTTTTAAATTTCTATCAATTTGTATTATGGGAAAGCAAAAATCACATAATAATTATTCAGACAATCCACAAGGATGAGGTAGATGATGACAAGTCATCTTGTGAAATTAGGGCATTGATGTTTGTCATCCCTACTTGTGGCATTTCCATGTTACAAATTAAAGAAATTTGTAAATATAAATGATTAAATTTATTAAATTATTTAGTATTGGGATTAAATTAAGAAAATATGTAAGTATTGAAGATTAAATATATAATTGTACCAAGTTAAAAATTACACAAAATTCATATACACAAAATGGTACATAGCTTCCACAATTTCAAGACATCCCTTCACATGATCATCACGTTTTCCTTTATAAAAATAAATAAATAATAGCTGTAAAAATTTGAAAAATAAAAAATAAATAAATAAATAAAATTCCATCTTTCTTTTTTGTGCAAAGGACCGATAAGAGTCACGCAAAGCCTGCGAATGTACCTAAGGTATCTTTTTTTTTTTTGCAATTTGCATTATAATTTCAAAACTCAAAATTGTGTTCATTTTGGTCCTTTAATCTATTTTCTACCCATCAATTATCACTAATTTCACACAAGAACCGTCTAATAAATATAAAATGATATAATGTAGTGTTCTAGCTTAATTACTTTTTCAAAACACTTAGTGTCACTTTCAATTTTTCAACCATCTAAACAACATCATTTATCTTAAATATTAATAAAAAATTAAAATCCACGCATCTAGACGTTAATTCTCGATTCAACTGATACGATTATCGGATTCGTTGCCTTTGTTTCTTGGCTTTATTCAACCGTGCTTCAAAATTTGACAATTTTCTTGATACTAGGTCAAAAATTGTCCTAATGATGAGATTTTATAATCTAATTTGAGTAAAGATTTTTTTTTGAGGTTTTAAAACAATGGGAAATTTACCTAAGAGTTTGAAATGTGATACATATAAAAACAAAAAACCATACCCAACGGTCAAAGAGACAATGATACAACAAAACCCTAGTGTTCTCGTGACTCTCTTAATTTCTTTGTTTTTAAGATTATTCCCATTTTTAAAAGGTAGAAAAAAACACACACACATTAAAACCATTAAACATGTCTCAATCAAACATGATAGTAGTAATACCATTAACATGCCTAAATCAAGCATGATAATCTTAGAGGGATTGTTATTCGGTATATTAGTGGTGAAGTTTTTATTTATTCTTTTACTTTTGTAGATTGACATCGAGTTATCTCTAAAATTAGGTATATAAAACAATATGATTTAAATTAAATGTTATTATTAGTTAGAATAGTTAATACCATTAGGTATTTCGGTTGAAATGGTGGGATTTTTTTTTAGTAAAACATTTCTTTCGACACAAAAAAACATAAAATCATGTGAGTATGATAAGTTGAAAGTGATGTTTCTAGGTAAAATTCATGTCAACATTCTGGGGCGAAGTTGAAAATTTCTTTTAGGAGGGGTTGAAATTAAATTGTAATCTTACAATTTTAATAGCCTATATCTTTATAGTTTTTTAAAGGATTAAATAAAAATTTTATCATTTTTAAAGGGACTAAATAGAAAATTTTTCATTTTAAGGGGTCGGGCCCTGCCAATCCCCCTAACTACGCCTCATATCAACACTTTAATTAGAACAATTAACAGTGTTAATTAATTATTTGATTAACTAATTATTTTATAATGGTAAATTGCCAAATCAATGCTTTCAAGTTGAATCGATAAGTGATGGTTCAACAAGTTCGATCAATTATATATAATACAGAATAAAGAGAACCGTTGTGAATTAATAAAAACCGAAACTGGCTTAACAACATATGAATAGTTGTTTTTGGTGATTTTGTCCCATATTTATTGCCCAAATGTTAGAATTTGTATTTATTAATTTCTCTAGAATTTTTTGAAATTTTTAATCATTATTTAACATATTGAACTAGGAACCAATTGTTTAATTTATTTAACCATAGATCTAATTCTTATAACATAAAACTAAATTATACTAAATTAAAGTATATAAACTAAACTACAAATTTAAGCATAGTAGAGGGACCAAAATCAAATTTTGACCCAATAAAAATGTATTAAAGAAGAATTTGCAAGCAATAGACAATGACTCGGATACCATTTTGAACACATGGCAAACGTTGAATGGCTAGAAATTACATATAATTAGTGGTCCATCATGGCTTAAACTAAAGACACTTATTCCCCATCCATGATCCTAGTTGTCATCCACCCACCTATTTTTAAGCAAATCATAGTAAAGGGACCCCCTTCCTTCTACCTCATTTCCATGGGAAACAAAATCATTGTACATAGTTTTTCTCACATAAAACCAAATCAAAACCCCCTCCTTTTTTTCCTCATTTATTATTCTTTGGGTTAATATAGCTTTTAGTCCCTGAACTCGATAATTAAGTCAATTTTGATACCTATATTTTTTTGGTCCACGTTAAAATCCAAACTTAACAACTAGGTCCATTCTGGTCCTTAAACACGAATTCTAGTATAATTTGATGTTATGGCACTCTAATATTGTGTCATATCATCACCTGAAATTTAATAAATAATTTTAGGTGATGACATGACACAATCTTGAAATGTCACGTCATCAAACTTTTACTTTTTCCAAGTTCAAGGGAAAAAATGGCATGGTTATCTGAACTAGACCTAATCGGCCAGTCGACACGGTTGGACTAAGAACCAATTGAGGTACTAATCCAAAGAAATGCTTTGAACCAATTAAGCTGGGAATCAATACGGATTGATTGAATCAAACAGTTGAACCAAATTTTTTTTATTTATAATGTTTTGTATGAATTTTTTTATGATTATTTAATCGAATAGGATAGATCGGTTGAACTAGTCAAATCGATGGCCTAACCAGTTCGACCACTAGTCCAATTCTGAAAGTCTTGCAAAATGGACCTAGTTGTTAAGTTTAGTTACTAAAGTGGATAACAAAAAAGTACATGTGCCACAAATGAACTTAATTGCCAAGTTTAGGGAGTAAAAGTTATATTAATCCATTTCTTTATTTATATAGTTTAGTTCCCTTTTGTTTGCTAAAACCCAAGAAAAGTTTTCAAATTCACCCTTCCCCATAGGCACAAAACAAAAGCTTCCAAACATCCAGCTTTCATTGTATTTTGCTAAGCTGTCACCAGCTTTCCTATTAGGCTCTCTCCCTCTGTTATTGCCTCACGCGTTACCCCCACCTCTCCATACCATCAAATCCCCACCCCCCTTCTTTCATTTCCCTATATAAATACACCCTCTCTTTGAAAAAATATCCACAAAACCCCTCTCTTCTTCTCTCTTTTACTCATTCATTCTTTAGTTTCAATATCAAAGCAAAAATGGCTTCTTCTTGTAATGTTGTTTCAATGGCTTTACTGGCTTGTTTGGTGTTGAACTCCTTGGTTTTTGTTGCCCATGGTGGTGACTTTTACCAGGATTTCGACCTAACATGGGGTGACAAAAGAGGCAAGATTTTCAATGGTGGCAAGCTCTTGTCTTTGTCTTTAGACAGGGTTTCAGGGTCTGGTTTTAAATCCAAGAAAGAGTATTTGTTTGGAAGGATTGATATGCAACTCAAGCTTGTTGCTGGCAACTCAGCTGGCACTGTCACTGCTTATTATGTATGTTAAACATATAGTACTACTTCATTATTTTGAATACGCTAGTTGATATGCTATCATCAACTATTATCTTAACAGTTAGATTATACTACACATTCTTTTTTAAATAATGGATAAATTAATTTTTATATTTTATTTTAAAAAGAAATTAATTTGTTTATTAAAAATGTTATTTATTATTACTATTAAAAATTAATTTTTATATATCCGCAAGTTTACATTATACATATATTTAATAATAAAGATAGATAAAACTTTAAAAATAATAATTAAATGTATATAAATTTATTATTTTTTTAATAAAAATATTACTCTTAATACCGAAACTTGCATACTCCGATAATAACAATAGAATTTGTATGGACAAAAAGAAGAGGAAAAAGTATTCTTTCACAAGAATGAACTTACTATTTTGGTTTTTAACCAATTCTTTTGGTTTTGAACCATCCCTATCTTTATGACCTTTTTCATGCTACATACATATAGAATGTGTTACAAAGCTTTTATGTTACATTTTAGAAGTGTTTTTAATGTATTTCTTTGTGTATGTTTTGCAGCTGTCATCTCAAGGGCCAACCCATGATGAGATAGACTTTGAATTCTTAGGGAATCTGAGTGGTGACCCTTACATTTTACACACCAATGTCTTCACACAAGGCAAAGGCAACAGAGAACAACAGTTTTATCTTTGGTTTGACCCTACAAGAAACTTCCACACCTATTCCATCATTTGGAAACCCCAACACATCATGTAAGAACCCATCAAATAATGTCTTCTACTTTGTCTTTTGCCTTAATAACATTAGCTACTTTTTGTCTTTTTCTCAGTTTCTTGGTGGATAACATCCCCATTAGAGTCTTCAAAAATGCTGAATCCATTGGTGTACCGTTCCCCAAGAGCCAACCCATGAGGATTTACTCTAGTTTATGGAATGCTGATGATTGGGCCACAAGGGGTGGGTTAGTGAAAACTGATTGGGCAAAAGCACCTTTCACAGCTTATTACAGGAACTTCATTGCCAATGCTTGTGTCTGGTCAGGAAGAAGTTCATCATGCGCTAAAACTAACTCGGTCTCCGCCGGTGCATGGGAAACAAACGAACTTGATGCACCAGGAAGAAGAAGATTAAGATGGGTTCAAAAATATTTCATGATTTATAACTATTGTACTGATTTGAAACGTTTCCCTCAAGGTGTTCCACCAGAGTGTAAACGCCCAAGGTTCTAAAATCAAACCTCTCCTCCTTTCCATGTAATATATTCTTTTTTTCACTACTTTCTTACTATGTATTCAAGTTGCACTCAACTTGATGCTTGGGGATGGATGGAATAAGTTGCTATTATTATTATTCTTTTTTTTATGTATTTTTATTTCGTTTTGTTGCTTCTTAAATCATCTTGAAAATAGATGTAAATTCCCTGTTTCTGATAATAAAATTTTCCTCTTTTTTAGTACTTAATATTCACTCAACTTCAAAGTAATTCTTCCCCTACCACAGAGGTAATCTCCCGTGACCAATACTCATGTTTAATATCAATATCTCAATCTCAAAACAGGTTGATATATTATTAGGATATCCTTACTATGATGCACGACAATCAGACTCTCAAATTTACTCAAAACAATCAAGAACACCCTAAAGTTTCGCCTCATAAACACGAGCCAGATGCATCCGGATTGTAATCTAAAAACAACCGACTGAGGAAGGAAAAAAGAAACTCGACTTTTTTTTAATCTAAATTTTAATTTTACCAAATTTTAAGTTGATTGCTGGTTGCGATTTGTTGTTGGAACAATAAATGTAATTTAATAATCTTTATATCAACAAGTGGGAATTAATGACATTTTTAAAATGAGTACCAAGATTTTTTATTTAATAATAATATAATTTTTTTTTCTTAGTAATTATGGGGCAGAAGGTCGTACGAATTATGGGGCAAATTTATGGAACTAAAGAGCTTTTGTTTTAATGTGTGTCAAAGGATAAGGCTCTCCTGTCCTGAGGGAAGTGAAATAGTATCACGATGCAATGCATGCACCAGTTTCACCAACTTTATTATTATTAAATTAGGGATAAATCATCATTTAGTCTATAAATTTAATACCTTTTTCATCTTGATCCTTGATCATTAATTTCATATTTTGGAATAATTTTTTTAATTTGATTTTTGAAATGGCATGTCACGCTGATATCATACAGATTATCACTCTAAAATTTCCAATTGATGATATGTTAGAAATCTTATGTATTATATTTTAATAAAATCTAAATACAAGGACTAATATTAAAAAAGAAATTGTCAAATTTCGAAATTAATCCGAAAATTTTGAAGATATAAAAATATTATTAAATGATAAGGAAAGGGACTTCACCGAGTTCCAGACTGTGAAACTGCAGCTACAGTCCAAAAATTATAGGATAAGCCTAAAAAAATAGCCATCACATCACGTGAAGAAGGGGTGGTCTGACTCATTTATTATCTTCTATATCTATTATAATATTTTTATAAATTTTTGTATACCAATTTAGTTTTTTAAAAGTATTGTTATAAAATTAATTATATTTTGTTCTTTATTCAGAAAATAAGTAAATTAATTCTTATATATTAAATTAAAAAATTAATTTTTTTAAATTTTTATCTATTTTGACAAAAAATTAATACCATGTGTATCACATGTTGACATATATAAACCGATTTTTAGTAGTAAAAATTTATGAAATTTTTAATATAATAATCAATTTACTTTTTAATCTAACCTATGTGAATTAATTTATTATTTAATACAATCTGAATCCTTGTATAAATATCTCAATAGTACTTTTACTTATTTTTTAGGTCTGTTTTATCATTCTTGAAAACTAACCCTTGGTGTCATTTTTTGGGTCCATTTTAATACTTAAATAATTAAATTTTTAAATAATGGCTTGATACAATTGTTAGACCAACAATAACTGAATAAATAATTAAAAATTCATAAAATTATTAAAACATAAAAAATTATTAAATCGGTTCAAAAAATTCAACTACTAATTTTTATCCTAATTTTCAAGCCATTTCTAATTCAATTGATTCAACCACTTTGTTCAAACTAATATACCAACAATTGATGTTCAATCTAATTAATCCGACAGACCAATTCAATCATGTTCTAATAACACTAATCACATCATCTTAATAAGATCCAAGTTCAAACACTAACAATTATATTATCCCCATATAAAATAGTCTTATTTTCCCAATCAATTTTTGGGTGCTGCTTCTAAAAACAAACCCATTGTTTTAAAGCAGTAAAACCCAGTTAGCCTCCATTAAAAAATCTGTGCACAACCCCACAATCAAACCAATGGAGATCAAATTGATATGCAAGCAAAGAAGACCCACATTCTTTTACATAATAATAAGTATATACAGAACTTTAGAAATACAAGTGAAAACCAATTCCATAACAATCATTCAATCATAACTGATATGCACAAGTTTTCTTTTCTTTGCTTCATTTTTCCTCTCATTCAAATTGGATGCTTGGTTCAATCACAGGATGACTTCAAAGCCATGTGTGTACTCGAATGCATGAAAATACCTATATCTAACACTCACAGCAGGAGCAACGTTGCTTCATAGCTAACTATGAAAAGCAACAATCACAAAGAAATCATACTAGCTGCCATTGCAATAGTTTCCCGACTTTGAAGCTATTTATTTGATGAATCGGCTATTGGAATGACTTGTTCTTCTACATAACTGGCGAATCTCACTCTTGGTCGCTGCCTACACTACATTAACAAGAACTTAGATTGTAAGGCAAGCATGGATCAAAATGCTAATGGACGGCAAAGTGCAAACTATACTTACTGGCATTCTGCAATGGATGTTTAGATCATAGTTCATTTCGCCGAGACGGGTTTTCGCAACTTCTTCAGCTTTGGAGGCCTTTTTACAAGCTTCTTCAACCTGAATTGAGCATGTTGGAAATTTAGCACAAATTTATATAATTATGTCTAATCTATACGAAGTAAATGGATAAGAGTTCATTTCATATTTACCTCACTGATGAACATGGTAGACTGATCTTTAGCAGCACCAAAAGCAGAATTTTCCAAAATATTCCGTAGGAACGATAACTCTTTAATCAAATCTAAGGCCACTTCTTCAGCATCTAGCATCTGATTTCTCGAGAATTCGAATGATCTCTCTGCGTGAAGCCGAAAAGAAGAGCAGTTCAGACAAGTACAAATACCTCTACAACCAGGAGGATTTCTTTTAAGAATTCCTTTTTTGAGACCAACAATAGGAATTGCTGGAGTAATAGAGGCTTCTCCAAAGCTATCAGCTTCAATTTGATTTACATGGTTTGCACATTTCACAATAGACTTTATGGCATCCCCTTCGGTTTCTAAGGGTAACCGATAACACAATGGTTTAGCACCGATGATAGATGACACGGCTGGTGGCTCAACCACAAGTTCCGGGTTCGTTTCTTCTAGCCTCTGGTTTGCATCCAATGCAGCATTTTTACCAAGTGTTGCCTGTTCCTGTTGCAAACCGATAGCAGTAGCTGCAGTCACAGTGAGCCTAATACGATCACTATGCTCTACATGAGAACTTTTGCAATTGGAAGCTCCGGTGCCTGCATCTTTGCCAGGAACACCTGATAAAGCAAGCATACAAGTGAAAAGGTTACAAAAAGACTCGCAATCGATTCTTAAAACAATAGAAGTACTAGAAAGTGAAAAGCATTGGATGTGCAAGAGACGGCCTAGGAAGTAAAGAACTCACAGGAGTAATCATTTGCTATGTCTATCAAAAATGGAAGCAATCTTTTATAACTGAATGAGCCAGGTATTTTAGATAACTTCGGATGCAACCGTGAATATGGAACCTATTCAACATCACAAGGCCAATTATATTAGCAAATGAGTTACCATAACTGAAAATACTTGCAGCTTGATAGCATCTTACCAACTTGTTCTTAGGACTTGTGTCTAAGCTTTTATCACTAGGGGTTTCGTTCATCGACTTTTCAACATCAGTCTCGGATTTAAACATGTCAGAATCCAGTCGAGTCATTGGAATACATTGTCCATTCAAGTCTTCAATTTGTTCCACAGCTTCACCATCATTTACTTCAATCTCAGACTGCTGTAAATCACCATTAGAACTTGGTGGAACTTCATTATAATCACCAGATTCACACTTATTTTCAACCATAGACAAAGTCTGGTCCAAAACTTCTAGACTTTGAGCATCACAAGGAGTTTCAACATTAATTTTTGCATCATCTGCCAACATTTCATCACTAGAAACACCACCCGAAGAGCAATTCGAATTCGGGTCTTCATATTGCAACTCAAATTTCTTAATCTCTCCATTAACAAGTGTCATCATAGATTCATCCAATACCATATTCAACTCCTTACCAGAATCACTATTATGACCCTCCAAAAAGCAATCACTCGCCGCAGATTTATCTCCCAATGCTTCTTCAACATTTGAACCCAACATGTTCTTCTCTTCAAAACCCTTTTCAGTTTTTTGACAATGACCCCTTATTGGGGACCCTGTGAAGAATCATATGCAATAATGTTATAATCCCATAGTTCCTTTTTCCAACCAAAGCATGAGAAGGTAACAAAACCAAAGCAAAGGAATTACCAGAAGATTCTTTTTTGATATCCATCAAATAAGGAAGCAATCTTCTATAACTGAACGAGCCTGGCGTTTTGAAAAGCATCTCTTGAGAACATGGTCTTAGAACCTACACGAAACCCCACATACACAACCGCCATTAAAAACTGATTAATTAACTCAAATTATGAACAAGATGAACATAATTTTCAACATATGGCAAAAAAGTACCAACCAGGACATTACTTTAAACAAAAAATTTAAAACCTTACTGTTTTTATTGAACAATTGATGCCGTTTCTCTCTTCATTAAGCCCCTTTTCTTTGCATTCATCATGTATCTTCATGTCTTCACTTCCGTTTCTTTCAACCTCTTCCTTAATTCCAAGGATCTCAGCATCTGGTGGGGTAGATTGCCCAAATTCCTCCAAATCCCCATTTTCACAACCTTTTTTCTTTTCATCCAAACAATCCCCAGCAACCTCACTTTTCCCCAGATTCTCGGCATCGTCCAAACAATTAGGAATTACCCCATCAGTAGAAGAAGGGGAGAAGACCCGTCTTAACCGGAGATCTTTGATGGATAAATCGTACCCCACCGATGAATCTTCAGCCAGTGATCTTTTTTTGGGTTTTTTGAGAAAGGGTTGTAGACCTTGGTGGTTTCCTCCGCCGACGGACTGGGTTCGGGATTTTCCCGACCGGTTGCGATGAATATGGATCTGGGATTTGCTACGAGTTATAGTTCCCATTAAGGGATGAAGAGATGGCCGCTTCCTTTTCTTAGAGATTCCCTTTGAGTACTCCATCGTAAACCCTCAGAGGAACGGTGCTTGTGAGCTAGAAAGAAGAGAATAATCGAGTTCCGCGGGAAGAAGAGGGATGATAAAAAGTATTTGAATGCAGAGCGGGAAAACGTGTGCTAAGCTTGGCGGGAAATAATATGGATTTGGGCCTTACCATTTATGAATTTGCTTCCAAAAAAAGCCCATAATTTTCTTTTGCTCTAAAACTAGTACATATTTGAAATTCGAGTTGGATCAAATCCTTAAACAAAAAACAAAATACTCTCGATATTATTTTAAGATCAAACTTCTTACAACTTGATTAAATCGATCGTAATAAAAATTACGTGACATTTTATGAAATAATACAAAATAATTTAATTTCGCTTATTTTTTTAACCTTATATTTTTTGTTTTACAATTGAATAAATTTTTGCACATTCAAAAAAAATTAATACTAAATAAGAGAAAGGTATAATATAAAGTGTACATCAATACACCCACATGTTTAAAAAAGACTAAGTTACGTTTACTTATTTTAAGAAGTTAAGAGAAAAATTAATTCTAATAATATATATTTCGAAATATTTAAAAATTAAAGATGATGAAATTATAATTAAAAAGACTAATAAAATTTTATCTTTTGTTAAATGTACCTAAATTATTATTTAATAATAAAATATTTTTATTTAAATTAATTATAAAAATATTAATAGAGTGTTAAATCGAAATATTTGTGTGCTTTATTTCGAAAAACTTTGAGCGCAATATTGGAATGACAGCAATATGATGTACAAGAATTTTTTTTTTAAATTAAGATTATTTTTATCTAAATATTATTTGTAATTATATTTATTAAAAATTTAATTAGGATTAAATTTTATTTTTTATATTTTGCTTAGATAAATATTTAGTTTTATTCTTTAAAAATTTGTAGGATTAGAACACTAAAAATTAATTTTCTGAAAATTAAAGGGGAATGACGGCGCTACTTTTGATTCGGAATTTCGGGCAGGGAATAAAAAATTCTCTTTCTTTTCTTTCAAATTGTACTCTTTTTCTTTTTTTATTTTAGTTTTATTTTTTAAAAATTCTTTTTTTTTCTATTATAAGCAACTAAATTATTTTCTAGTTAAAAGTCTATGAAATTTCGGTATTTGAGTTGTGAGATTTGAAGTTGCACTTAATAGTTTTCGTTTGGGCATTTACTCTCTCTTTTTTTTCAGTTCAAGAAATAGATAAGATCGTCTCGTACTATTTTTTTTAGTGTTGTTTTAAAAAGAATCTCTTGTACAGTGTTGGGAACGATACATAGTTAGTACAATTAATTCCGCGTGAAATTACTTTACCGAAGAATAAGTTGGCGTGGTTCAATTGGGAGTGAAGTTGGGTGATGCCATAAGATTAATTGATCTGATTTAAATGATTTGTAGGATTGAGATCTTTAATTAGAGTCAGGTTCTTCTAGTTTGCAAGGTTGTCAACGGATTAAATAGTGAATGTGTCTTTCGAGGAGTTATTCGTTCAATAAGGGTAAATCATTGAACGGTTCCCACGATTAATTTATAATTAAGAAAGAATTAGTGGTTGAGGCATCAGTGATCAATTATAACTGGTTTACCAGTGAGCGAGAAGACATCCATAATCTGTAGAGGAGGGTATTGTTTACAAAGTTGCCAAGAAGGCACAACCTTCAAAATCAAATAAGCCACCATCTTTAATAGCTCTTCGCATTACTTTGTGAACCACCATAATTTTAATGGCTTTTTGTACCATCAACAATGTGAACTACTATCGTTGTTAACCCTAACATTTTGTGTAATTTACATTTGTACTCTTTCTTTTTCCTTTACCCTTTAATGAAACCAAATCAAATAGAAAGCTATTATACTCAAATCAAATCAAACTCAGGGAAAGAGAATGAGCAAAGATGCCTTATTTGAACTTGATTGAAATCTATCCATGGCTTATAGATTTAGGGTGAGCTAAATTCGATTTGATTTAAAAAAATTCGATAAAAATTTTAAATTTTAAATTAAATAGTTCAAGTTATTTGGGTTAATCAAGTTATTCAGATAAACTCGAATAAAAAAAATTAAGTTTTTCGGTTTAACTCAAATATGAATTACACAATTCAAGTTATCTAAAAATCTAAATAAATAAAGACAAAACTATGTTGTTTTGATAAATATTTACCTTTTCTAAAGTTAAAAGGCTACGTTATTTTGATAAATGTTTACTTATTAAGTTAAAAGGAAAAATCGTTACATTTGTTTATATAGTTAAATAATCTTGTACTCCCTCTACTAGTTATATAATTGATCCATGTAAATATAACATTGAGTATAAATAATAAGATTCATTACATCGACTTGACTTGACTTAAAATTTTTTGACTCAATTCGATTAAAAAAAATCAAATTGAATTCGGTTGCTAAAATAAGATTCATCAACTTTACTAATTCAAAATTTTTTGACTCAAATTCGACTCGATCAAATACTCACCCTTATATAGATAAACGTAATTAAGTAAAGGTAAAAAAAAACCCCTAAATCATCAGGTTTCAATCTATTATGGTTATAAGTAAAACAAATTGATTTTTGTATTAAAATTTCTTTATTACTAGATAAAATTTGCCCGTCTACCTTGTATATTTACAAATACAAATTTTTTATAATTTTTAATATAATTTATTATTTTTTATAAGAATTTATTAAAGATGCATAGAGTTCATAAATATTTCATATATTTTTTATTTAAAACTTCGCATGCGTTAAGTATGTATTAAGTACATATTTATAAGGAAATTTTAACTTCATAATCTAACAGCACGTTTAGTTCGCTGTATTGGAATAAAGGCGTAATGGAATAGACGAGTAATAGCAAATCAATTGTTTGGTTGAATGTAATGGAATAGAGGCGTAATAATATTCTTGTATTTGGTTGAATGGAATGGAGGTGTAATAGCATAAGGGAAAAAATTGAAATGACTAGAATACCCGTAGCAAAAATTTGTTTAGGTAAATGATTATTGCTATTGTTATTAAATTTTAATAAGATTATTAATATCAATAATAAATAATTTAATCATATTTTAACATAATTATTTTTAAATATAATTTAATAAAATTCTTAATATTAAATATTCTTATATGAATTTACTAAAATCATAATATATAATACTATAAAAATAATATATAATATATTTTATTATTTTTAAACCGCAATACATATTTAATGTGCTAAAATATCATTAGTGAAACAAATAATTTAATTATTCTACAATAAAAAAAATATTAGAAGTAATAAATAACTTGAGAATTATATTTTACATCCAAACATAATATTCATATATTAACAAAAAGTTACATAATTTCATTAGTTTACATGTCATAATATCCAAACATAATATTCATATATTAATAAAAAGATTAATTTACTTTTTAATTTAATATATAAAGAGTAATTTACTCATTTTTCCAGTGGAAAGGGCAAAATACAATGCAACTCCTAATATAATGGCTTCTATAGTACTTTTACCGTTTTATTTGTTTTTTAAGTATTCTGAAAGAATTGGATTGCTTTTAGCATAGAACAGAGACCTATTACTGTGCAACTTATCAAATGGAGAATTGGAAGGTTGTTTTTTGGTAACTTTGATGTGCAACATTTGGATTATAATTTCTTTTGCAGAAATGATCATATGAACGAATTTCTTCTTCTATTTTTTGTTCATTATAACTTGAGAGAGATTTCCCACAGACAGGATGGCTGTTAGAATAAAGCCTCATGGTGAATTCTATATTATATATTGGGATGCCTGTATATAGATCAGCCAAGTGCTAAGAAAAGCCAAGTAAACCGCAAGGAGAGTTAAACTATACTTCATTTTCTGTCAAATTAAGACCATCTCAAATATGCACAAGGACTTTGACAAATGTTGGTGAGGCAAATTCATCTTTTGCACAAGGTAACTTAATGACATTTACTCGAGCAAAATCAGAATATAAAATTGGTGAATTCACTCAAGGGTATGTCAAGTACATACCTATATCTAACGCTCATCAATTACATCCAGTTATAGATGTGGAGTATCTTTGCTTTTCTAAACTCAAAATCAATACTTGACATTGGTTTGCTTAAAAAATGTAAATAGTAATAATGTCTATCAAAATATCAACAACAACAATAATTAGAAAGGTTTGAGAGAAAAATTCATGAAAAAGAATTAATATGGTCATTCATGTGCCAAAGAAGTCCTAAAAAGTGCATTTATATGAAATAGAAACATTGGAAAATCAGCCTATTTACTGCTGGAATTAAGGTAAATGATCAGCTACACAAAGCCAGCCCAGAAAAGTAAATCAACAATATAAAGACAAAAGATGAATTTTTCAATGAAAATATCCATGAGATTGCACATTTCTCATCCTGAAAGTTATTAAGACTATTATGACAGCTCAAGATACAATCTATTAAATATATGCATAAAACAAAGTCAAATCAGTACCTCTAGGAAATCTAAAGTAGCCGAGGCAGAATTGAACCCTGTTCTTGGATCTTGACTAGAAATTCTTTCATTGCCTGTTTTTGACAACCGGCTTCTGAGTTGCTTTATAATGTTGTCCTTAAGTTCTTTGTTTGAATCCTTGGTTTTACTTGAGAATTTCTCCAGACAGTTGGATTCAAACACTAAAGCAAGAGCCTCACATGCTGCTGCACATAGTGCTTCATCGTTACTGTCTAATATGTTGGAGAAGTATGTAATTGCCCTGCATCCAAATTTGCAGATCTATCAATGACATTTCAAATTTGTTTGTAGATGGAAAACAAAAAGAAAGACGATAACTATCTAGAGGTTGTAATTGTTAAAAATTTACAATAAATGAGACTTTTTAATTAAAAGGCTCACCCTTGCCAATTTTTGTGACTTAGCCTCCACCCATCAATGGTAAAAAGAAGAAAGGACCAAACGGATATCATGACAGTTAAAATGGCTAGTGAATCTTTCCTTTCAATCTGATGAGACATAGAAGGAAACCTATCCTTTTAGGCTCCAATTTAAATTACAGAATATATAGATAAAAATATCAGTTAAAATTCATACACTAGAGTCAGTTCCAGGATTAATTAAGTCCCAAAGTAACTTCATTACTGATTCAGTCTCATCCGAGTTGCTTGCACCGAAAAATGTAACAACAGTCAAGCAACCAAGAATCTGCGCAATACAAGAAAAACCATACATCCAATGCATATGCATAACTCTGCTATATGCATATATATATATTCAATGCATAACTGTTTGACTTCATTCATTCAAACAACTAGCATTGGTTTTCAACATATTTTCACAAAATTTCCTTCTTACCACATTATCATATAATTTCATGGCAAACATTAACAAATCTCCCTCTAGATATACATATAATAAACATAATTATCACTTATCACATTAATCAAAAACATAGGATTCGGATGCTAGCCGCAGTATAGAAGCAATATTTGAAAACGAAATTTCATTATTTTTCCTACTGAAAACATGAAACACCATCAAGATACATCTAAAAACACAAATTACAATTGCAGGTTCATATTGCTTACAAGCTTCTGATTTGATGTTTTCAGGAAAAAGCAAAGATAGCAATGACAGCTTTATGATGTTGGAAATCTATGAGAACTTGAAAAAAGATAATGAAACTTACTATTTCTCCTCTTGTCCATTATCTTATTTGACTAAAGAGATCAAGTAAAACCCCAAACTTCTACAATTACTGCAAAGTAAATGTTAACTACTGCATAAACTCTAAACTTTTAATTATGCACTTCTGGAGAAGTTCAAGTTCTGAAGCCAATGGTTCGAAAATACTCAGCTAACATACTTTCATCAGTTCCCTCAGGTAAATTACAAACATAGATGGAACCATTTGTAGGGTATCCTCTTCCTGAATTTCTTGCCATAGTTTCTTCACCTCATCAAAATCCTTCTCGAAAGTTCTAAACAAAATTAAATGCTTCGCTAAATTTATAATTAGAAATAAATGTAAAAAAATGCTTAATTGATACTGCATAGTGGCATTAACAGAAAATATTATAAAATTTATTAATATTACAACGAAATAAACACAGATAGAAAAAGAAAAGATTGGAGCTAAATCAAAATTTTAAACTAAATAAATTAAAAACACTAAAATTTAGGATAATCGGAAACATAGATAAAGATCTGAAGCCTAGAAATTAAAGGAAAGGAGACAAGCTATTCTCACTGGTAGTAGAGGCGCAGGCGGCGGTGCTGGAAGTTCAAATATGTGAAAGTGATGACATTTTTCGTTCCTGATAAAATGAAGAGCAAAAACGTAGGAGAAGATGGAGCTGAGGGCAGAAATCGGTTTTAAGTTTTCAAACGTAAGAAGGAAAAATCAATGAAGAAAAGAAGTAAACAGATTACCTCTGCAATCAATGGAAGGGAAAAGTCGGAGAGGATGAAGCTTGATGAGGGCAGAAAAAGATTACCTCCCTTCCCGCTACTATTTCCCAGTCGCTGCAAGAAGCGGAAGAATGGTGAAGCCCTTTGGCTGCCAGCATACCTTTGGCTGGAAGAAGATGAAGGCGAATCGATTTGGCTGGAAGAATATGTGAAAACGTGAAGGCGAATCGATTTGGCTTGATTTGAGGATATGAAATCGATGGGAAATTTTTGGGGAGAAGAAGGCAGGCTATTTTGGTCTCAAAATTAAAAAAGAAAACGGTGAATAGCTATTACAAACTAAAAGCCCGGAATACCTATTACAACTGTTGAGGGAATAGGCAAGGAATAGCAAAACCTCCGAATCAGTAAACGGTGAACCAAACGGTGTATTGGGTGGGGCCACCGAATCGGGGTGTAATGGCTAATCCATTACACCCAACCAAACATGGTGTAAGAGTCATAGTTTAACTGGTATAGTATTATTGTCGGTTTAAGAGGTTGTGATTTTGAGTGCACTAATACGTATTATCATTTTATGTAAGAATTGAGAGTAACTATGAATAATTTTAGACATTTTATCTTAAAAAAATGATATAATAAAAACTTATAATAAGATTAATGATAAATATTGGTGCACAAGTAAACTAAGCCAAACCAAGGAAACCTAGAAGAACAACCTGCTAAAATTTAGCTAGGTGCTAACAGAACCAGCGCCAAGCATTCGAACAGATTAAAACCAGCTTTGAACTTTCGCTTAATCTCCCAAAAAAAGGGGATTAAAGAGAAGCGAAAACCAATTCATTTAATTACACATCTTGATCCTTTATAATCAAAGGCTTGGTAGAACTGTGAATGAAATAAATCGATTGAAACTTCCTTCTCCTTGGCTGAAGATGCTCCTCTTCTTCTCCCTCCACCTCCAATGGATTGCTTTTCTCTTTCGTTTTCTTCGACCCTTTGTCGCCATTGATGTATTGTTTACAAAGCTGCATCAGCTGACGAGCTACATCCATCTCTATCGCTGAGAAACTGGTGGCATTTTGGCGTTTACATGGAGATGAGGGTTTCGCCATTGTTGCTTCTATTGTTTAATTCGAATTTTAATGGAGATGAAGGGGACTTAGTCTATATATAGGTGAACGTAAACGGACTTAATTAAAATTTCTACTAGCCGACAGGGATTGCTTGTGCAATGTGTCTACGTGTAGGGAAAGTCCTGGATAAAATTTTAGAGCTAAACTTTAACAGCAAGTCATTGTTGGGCTAAGCTTTAAGGCATTTTGTCATAATGAATGAGATTTACTCGTTGGATTTCCATATGTGGAACCTTACCATTTATATATCTTAAATCTCATTGGCTGTTAGAATCGTAACGGTTTAAATATGATAATACGTTAGATTTTTAATTTTGTTGATGTAAGGAGAGAGGAGAACATGAACGTGGCTTACATGGTGGTAAGAGAATGATCATGTGGAGAGTCGTTCTAGAGGATGTTTTGACAGAGTTTTGGCAAAAGGGAGAGTACTACCTTCTAATGGTAAACGAAGTGATATTTATACACTTTTTGGCTATTGCCTTTGTATCTTAATGTATGGGTGTATCTCGATCTACTCATTAAGAGACATAGTAGCCTTCTAATCGATTGGCAATTAGATTGATGGAGGTACATAGGAGCGATTTCACATTTCGAGCATGCTACATGCTAGTGTCACTTAGCCTTTAAAAAAGAGATATGTGATGGCATGTGTAGTAAATATGCTTATATAGCCCAAGACCTTTCTTTAGAACACTTGGCTTGAAATCAAACAATTAAGGGTTGCTCTATACCACTTGTCACGAGGCTATTATTCTCTTCCCAGAAAAATGTCTAATATGATGTGCAATTGACCTTCTTCAACCATATATAAAATAATTAATAGATAAACAAAAAACTTTATGGTATATTATATTTTTAAAATTTATATTTTCTATTATTTTTAACGGTATTAATTAATTTCTAACACTAACTTCTTAAAAATAAAATAATTATGTTGGACAATTTTAACCATAAATAAAATAATTAATAGATGTAAAAGGTCTCTGTTTTAAAAGTTAAAAGTTTTTGTTAGGAAGTTTAGGATAAAATTAATGGAATTTATAAATATAAAGAGTTAAATTTATTAATTTTTTAGAATTAGAATCAAAATGATAAAATATGTAAGTATTGAGGACTGAATGTACTCTTAATCCAATCTTAATGCCCAAATATATACAATGATACACTTTCTCATTTAATTTAAGCAAAAACACAAATCTTGGTGCACAAGTAAACCAAGCCCAATCAAGAAAACCTAAAAACAAACAACCTGCTAAAAATTAGCTAGGTGCTAACAAAACCAGCACCAAAGCATTCAAACAGATCATTAACCCAGCTTTGAACTTTCGATTAATCTAATTACACATCATGATCTTCATCTTCTTTACGTTCTGGTCCTGAATAATCACAGGCTTGGTAGAACTGTAAATGAAATCCATTGATTTAAACCTCCTTTTCCTAGGCTGAAGATGCTCCTCTTCTTCATCCTCCAATGGAAGATATCGATCCCACGGACTGCTTTCATCGGTTTTTGCTTTCGTCTTCTTCGACCCTTTGTCGCCGTTGATGTATTGTTTACAAAGCTGCATCAGCTGGCAAGCTACGTCCATCTCTATCTCTGAGAAACCCGTGGTGGGTCTTCTGCGTTTACATGAAGAAGTGAGTTTCGCCATTGTTATTTGTATTATGTTCCGTGTATACAACGAAGGAGACTTAGTCTATATATAGGTGATTGTAAACCGACTTAAATTAAATTTTCTCATAGCCGGCAGGCATTGCTTATGTAATTTGTCTACGTGTACGGAAAGTACTGGATAAAATATTAGAATAAAACTTTAACTGCAAGTCATTGATTGGGTTTAGTTTTTTCAAGAAGAATAAATTTATACGGGATAATCACAAAATTAGTCCCTAATATATACCCATTTTTGTTATAGTGACCTTAGCTGAGTAATCTATTAAAATTTTAACAATATTAACAAGACAGTCTATGTGTATTTTATTGTTGATGTGAATAATTTTTTAAATATATATTACTATTATTTTTAATGTGTTGAATTTTTATAAAGTACACGCAAGTTACCATGTCACTACTATTAAAAATTTATTGACTCGATCAATTTTTTCATGTAAAAAATTAATTAAAATTTGAAAGTTTTCTTAAAAAGAATTCAGACTAAAATAATTTTATTATTTATATAAAAAAATAAATATGTCTAAATCATATAAGTATTTGTGTTTAATAGTATGAAAAATACTTCTAGCTAGGATTTGATTATTTGGGTCTTCTAAGGGTGCGTTTAGATGGATGGGTGGTGCGTTTACCTATGATTAGTGTAAAAATAGCGGTGACGGTAAAATTAAATACTATACCATGAGTCAAAAGTAAGTTAAACACATCGCATTGCACTTTACCGCCCATCAAAACCCACCCTAAGTTAACTAAATTGAAAGGATTATTAAATTCAGATTTTGGTAGCTGATCTATTTTATGGGCTTCTCTAGAAAAAGGGCTGACCAAAAGTAGATGTATATGTAATAATTAAAATTAGGTTCTTTTATTTATCTAGTTTTCAATTTAAATTTTAAATGTCGGTTTAAATATGACGTAAATTATTTTTCAAAATACATGGATAAAATTGTAAATATATGTGTACTTATTGTACAAATAACTTAGATTTAACTTGTTAAAAGAAACAAACAGCGTTATTAAAATTTAAGAAGATTATTTCTTCTTTTTTTTTTAATATGTCGGATCCAAAATGATTCATGTTTACAATTTGACCCACACCATATTTGAGTTAGAATTTAACACTCAAGCTAATGGCAATTCTGATAGAAAAACCTAATTATATTGTGCTAATACTTTAATGACTAAATTAGAATGTTTTAAAATATACTAATCAATTTAGAATATAGGAGATGTTTGCTAGATTTAACCCTACTAATTTGGCATCCAAAAGACCTCAAGTTTATGAAAATTTCATTATATATATATTATCATGTAATTTGAGAAATCTATCAAATATTGGTGCATACACACAAAAAGTTTCACAAACACAAATGTATCTCAATGATTGGCATGATCCAATCCGATACAAATAATAAAAAAATTATGATAAAAAAAAAAACATACATTCAAACAATGAGTGGTCCAGGTTGAGATTGGGCAGCCATGGCCATCTCGAATTGCCTCAAAGAAATAGAAGGGAAAGCAATGAAGTTATGGTCAAGTGAACTGAAATCTTGCCAACCCTTAAAAGGGTTGTTGTTGGTTGTGGTGGTGCCATCCAATCCTATGTGTGTAACATGTTTCACATCTGTCGGATACCCAATTTCCATCTCGGTTGTCACTTCCTCTATGTCTTTGTAAACTGTGCAACCCCCAATGGGTGCTTGCTTCCATTAGTAATTTTGAAGGAAATTATATATGGTATGAACACAATGTGCTAATTTCAACCAAGAGTATTTGCATATGGCGTATTAATCCATGTAAAATTGGGACTTTCGAAATTAGAATTAACTGCAAAATTGACTCTCAAACTATATTATTTTTCCTACTTAAGTACTTGAAGTTTGTTTTGTTAAAAGTGATACATAAGCTATTGATTTCATCTCATTTTACAAAAAAAAAGTGTACCATGTCCGATAAGAACTTACCATGTATCATGTTCTTATTAGTGAATATCTTGTTTTGAGGTAAATGGGAAGAAATTAATAGTTTAGGTGTCACTTTAACCCTAAAAAAAAACTTCAAGTATCTAAGTAGGAAAAACAGAATAGACTGAATTTTGCATTTAAGCCAAAAAAATTAAAATCAAATTAATGACACTAGCAATGAACTTTTGTTAAATTTCAATATTGTTTCATTTTAGTATTCAATAAATATTCAAATTCTAATTCAGGTCAAATAATAACAGTGCTATCAATTAAATTTAATTTTTAAATCGGATATATAGAATGAATCTTGAAATTAAAAACATATCAACTAAATTTTTCTAAAAAAGTACAAGGACTGAAAGCAAAAATAGACCATAAATAATAACCTAAAATATATAAAGAAAAAACTTTTAAAAATAAGCATTCACCATGCGATACCAAATACTCACATCTGGTATGTTTGAAGAAATGGGATCAATCAAATTTTGAGATTTTATATATATATATAGTGAAATTATCAAAAGAAGAACATCCAAGCAAAGGAAAAAAAAGACATTAATCATCAAACTTACCAAATAACTGAGAGAAGCTTCTTACAGTAATTCGAATCAATCTATGTATCCCATTCGATATGTTGGGCTTTGAAAGAGCCAACCGACCAAATGAATTTTTTGTTCTTCCCTTTGATGAACACTCTTCTCCTACAACTTGTTTACCTTAATTCAAAACACACATATATATATATCAGACAAAACCCTAAACCTGAGCAGAAAAAAAGATCAGACAGAAACGGAGAGACATGATCATACTTATTAGATTTTGACAGTTCGGTTCTGGTTTTTGTTTCCTTGGAGGACTTTTGCCAACTGCAACACTTGCCTGAGAAGAACAACCAGTTGTGAAAGGAAGAACAAGCCTTTCCATTCTCTCTTTCATGTTTTTTTTTTCCTTCCTTTAGAAAAAACAATCGATTTATCACTTTTTTGGGGGGTTGGTAATTGATTTGTCACCAATATGAATGAATGAGAAGAAGCAAATGGAAATGGAAATGTTGGGTCAGTTTATATTTTGGTTAGGCCTTGGCTTTATCATCAAGATAGAATGATTTTAGCATTTGAAAAATGAGAACATGGGTAATGATTTTATATATGGTTGGGAGATCGTAGCCATTTCATAAGTTGGGTTAGAAATTAAAAAATTATGTCTGACTTAAAATTTATTAAATTGATTGTCGAATACGTTGTTCTCTGTGAATACAAATTGGACTAGAACGGGGAAAAGTTGTCAAGTTCTACAATCAAAATGTACTAAAAAAAGAGTTCAAGACTAAATTTAAGAAGTTATAAAATTCAGGGACTAAATATTAATTTATCACTACCTTTTATGTTCAAATAAGTTAAATAAGCACTTGTCATCACATGGGGAGAGAGTGGGTAGGGTTGGGGTTTGGTAGATAGTTAGTTAAACAGTGCAACTCAACCTAATTTTCTTTTTTGCTGATTAAGTCTACTAGAAACACTTGTATTCATTATAATTCCTCTAAATATATTGGTGGGCTCAAGAAAAAGTATTTCTTGTTCTTCTCTTGTATTTGAAGCCACTATTAATTGATTATTTTCATGCAATCGATTCATCCATTCTCCCTTTTTTGTTTTTTTTTTCTTTGATATACATATATATACATTCATCATCAAGCTTGAAAATGGACTAACGTAATAGGCATAATAGCATCAATCATAGAGTGAATCTCAAGTGACTTCACCATCAAATTCAATGATAGTCTCAAGTATTCCTTAGTTTCAAAAAAGGAATTTTTGTCTAAAAGAGTACTTGAATGTTGTTAGATAGCTAACTATAACCCCAAATTTAATTAAGGAATGATTGCTTGGATCAACATTAACATTTTCTTTTTATTATTTAAGTGTTAGTGAATTACTTAACTTTTCATCTTTGTTCAAAAATTAATTTTTTTTTATATTCGAGTCTAGTCTGATCTACAAATGATTCTAATTATAATATTATTCCATGAATTATGTAAATATATTAATTGACATAACAAGTTAATCATAATTTTTAAAGCCTTAATTTTACTATTTCAATTTAAATTTTATTTATTTTTATATAAAATTTTTCATAATTTTTTTCGCATAGTGAGTGTTGTTAATATATTTTGAAAACAAATTTAGATATATTACTGAAAATCAATTTATTTTCCATAAAAGGTTTGGAGCATTATTAGTATAGGTCTAGATTTATATGGTGGCCCGAATATGAATTGGGCTTAATTGAAACCCAAGAAAAGCTTGATCTAGTAGTTAAAAGTGATTAAACCATTTTTTTCAAAGTTTAGGTACTCGGATCAATCAAAAAATAGTTTAGGTACTTAACTCAAACAAAACCAATAGTTTAAGTACTTTCTATTGAATTAAGCCTTTTTTGATACTATACCATTGAAAATTTTCATTTTACTCCGAATGAAAAAACTCAACAATTAATGTTTTAAACGTTTTCATAATCATTTTAATTTTTATATAAAATTTTTAAATAAAATATTGTTACATAAGATAAGGTAGATAGCTACTTATTTGAAAATGTTGAATGTTTAATGTTCTAAATGTATGCGTGATAATCATTTTGACTTTTTACGTAATTTTATTATAAATATTTTTTTTTTCAAAATGAGATATTAAAATTATCATATTTAATTTTTATCTAAAACTATCCGAAACAATAATAAGATTAAAATTAAGAAATAAATAATTTTTAAAATTAATATTTATTTTTATCAAACAACATAATTATATTCGGCACTTAAATTTTACCAATTTAACAAATAATTTTATAAAATAAATTTAGTACTAAAAATTCAATACTTAATTTCCCAATTTATCAAGCAATACCAAAAATTAATAATTTATAGTATTTGAGTATCTTTTTAAAATTATTTTATCAAATAATTATTATTTCAAATAGAATCTTGATTCAATTATATATATATAAGTTAGGGGTTGTTAACAATTTTTTTACAGCTCTATTTATGATTCCATTGAAGCAAGTTTTCGAAATGATCAATTATGTGTCAATGGAAATGCACACTTTTATTATCACTGCGACAGAATCGTATTTGTTATATTTGAAATTGACATTTATTGAAATAAAATCCTTGGTCTAGATTAATATTGTGGAATTATTCAAACTCATCAATAGATATCAATCCGTTTAGAGAAACATATTTTAAGAATTGAATCTGATAAAATCAATCTTACCAATTTCCTTCGATTAAAGATGTTGGGTTGGGACAAAACCTGAGGACTTGTCTTCCAATTGTCCGCTTTACTTTAGTTATTATTATATTTGATTTAACTATTTTAGTTGTTGTTTAAAGGGGGTTGTAATTGATATTTAGTATGTGAGTAAGTCTCAGAAAACTTCTATATATTTGAGAAACTTGTATAGATTTTTGTACTGAGTTTTTTAGAGCACTTATTAGTTCATATAGGAACGTTATTGTGAAAGTGAAAATGAGATAGTAAAACCTATTGTTGCCTTGTTGGTGGTTTTACAATCTATGTTCTCAATGTGAGAATTTGATGGTGAGAAATCTAGTCTTTAAGTACAACATTGAGGTTTCTAGACCAATGTATGATAGAACTAGGATTACTTGTTATATTGAGTTCAAAGATAGTAGATTCATCTCATTGAGCTAGATTGTGTAGACGTAGGAAACCGAGCTACATAAACAATTTCTTATCACCTATTTTTTTGTTGTTTGTCACAATGTTATCAGAAATACCCAATTTCATTGTCACTTCCATTCATACTTTATTTCTTAAGAAATTAACAATTAATTAACATTAACATATTCAATAGAAAAATAATAATGTTTTTTTTTAACATTAATCTCATTATAGGTTCTTATCATATATGTTATTTTTTATACAATATCTAAAACTACCCATAGCCCCTCTTGTGATATCCTGATTTTGGGCCTAGTCGGAATAGTGGTTTTGAGACCACAAATCTGAGATAGAAAGAATTTTTTTTATAATTATTTTGAGGTCTATGATTTGATATGATTGCATGATTGTGTGAAAATTTCATGAAGCAATTCTATGCATAAAGTGCTTAATTTGAAATTAGGGACTAAATTGAATAAATTGCAAAACTTGTGTTCTAGAAGCATTTTGTATAAAATTGAATTAGATTATTAATTAGAGGTCCTTACAGAGCAATTTGACCAATTTGTAAGTCTATGGACAAAAATTGGACATGGATGAAATTTTTGGAAAGTTTAGTAGTAAGGGCATTTTGGTCATTTGGATATTAAATGAAATTATGTAGTATAGGAAGTTGTAGATAAAACGGAATAAAAACGAGGTATTGAGACCTCGAATTCATAAACCGAGCCATAAATATTTTTAGAAATATTTATGGAGTGTAAATAAGTTAGTATTAAAGTTTCGTCAAGAAATTTTAAGGTTTCGGTAATTAATTAGGTGAAAAGGACTAAATTGAACTAAGTGCAAAATTTGTGAGATGTGATTAAATAGCTTAAGTATTTAAAAAGATGGATTTAAAGAGCAATTAGACCCAAAGGTTAATGGTGGACGGTTTGGGTATGAAATAAGAAAACAATGTGAACAAGGGGCAAAATTGGAAATAGCATAAAAGTTAGTAATTAAATAATGATGTAATTGAAAAATCTAGACATTTCTTCATCTTTCTCAGCCAGAAACGCCATAGTAGGTCTCCTATGCTGGTTTTTCATATTTTTGCACCATGTAAGTTCAATTTTTACTTTTTCTTAGTAATTTTTATGTTTTTGTGACTTTTACAATTAGGTCCAATCATCTAATTCATTAGTTTTTGATTTGGTGGGTGAAATTGGAAGTTACCTTGGCTGAGTAAGGGCAGTATATGATGAATTATTATGAAATTTAAGTTCTAATTTCATATTAAGGTTGTTTTATTAAGTCATTTTGATAGAAAATGGTATTTAGGACCTAATTGTGAAAAAAATTGTGAATTAGATGTTGGTGTTGAAATTCAGAATATCAAAGGTTGTGAAATAGTTTATAATGATAAAATAAAGAGTTAATTGAGAAAAATTAGTTCAATTTATGGGTGAATTGAGTAGGGACTAAATTGTAAAAACTATAAATTTTGGGGTAAAAGTGCAATTTCGAAATTTGAACAGCATAAATTGTGAAGTGAAATAGAAATCAAATAAATGCTAATGAGTAGAAATAATTTATATTATAGATCAAGAGAAACGAGATTCAAGTCGTGATCGAGGGAAAAATAAAGTTTACGAGGAATAGGCTCGATTGCTAATATTTTATATCGAGGTAAGTTCATATGATTTTTAATAATGCAATGTGTAATTTAATGTTTTGAAATGAAAAATTCATGAATGATATAGTATATTATTGCATATAAAATGTCATTAAACTGTGATAATTGTAAAATGATATTTGAATAAAAGTACAAATTAAATGGAACAACGGACTTGAGTACTTTCATTCAGTGGCTAAGAAGAATTGACGGAAAAGACCATGGTTGGACCATGGCAACATGTGAAATGTGATTTCCGTATAAGACCATAGCTGGGCTATGGCTTCGGAGAAATGTGATATGTGCTACTGTATAAGACCATATCTGGGATATGGCATCAGTGTGATACGTGATCCGTGTAAGACCATGGCTGGGCTATGGCTTCGGTATGTGATATGTGACTATGTGCAAGACCATAGTTTTACTATGGCATTGTGATAATGAGGTACTCAATTCCGTAATCGTTCCCTAATTTGATTATGAACGAAAATGTAAAATGGCCCGAAAAGATTAAGAATTGGTGAATACTATGAAAATGACACGATTTGGAATAAGTTCTTGATACTTGATGACATTGAGATTATGGATCTATGCTTATGAAGCATAATTATGTGTTCTTACCATGATGGATGAAATGATATTGTATGGATTTAGTGAATAATAGTGGTGAATGAATAAATATGGCCTTGGCAGTTTTGGGTTACTGCAGTAGTGTAACTTTTGAAGTTCACCATAAATTGTGGAAATTGAGTTACGGGTTGAGTAAAATATAAGATTAAAGCCTGATGAGTCTAGTTTCATATAGAGGGAACGGTACATGCAATTGGATTTTATGTTATGAGATATTTAAATTGTTGTGAGACAGAGTCTGAATGACTTCGAGATCCCCTGTTCTGATTTTAGAAAATCATTAGAAATTGTACTAAATGGCTAAACCAAAAATTCTGGAAATTTTATGGCAGAAAGGTATATGAATCTAGTTTCAAGGAAAATTAACGGAACTTAATTTGAAGTTCCGTAGCTCCAGAAATAAATTATTTAGTAAATGTATCTCGATAAAACAATTTAAGCTGAGTATGTATAATTGTACAATTGTGGTGTTTTATCTTAAAAGCATGTTGGTAATTGCTTATTAATTTCATATGGACTTACTAAGCATTTATGCTTACTCCCTCCTTTTCATTCCTTGTAGTTTTGACAAGCCAGCTCGGAAATCGGGAACAGTCGGAGGCCCACTCACACTATCCGTATACCATCTTGGCATAATGGCTTGTATATTTTGAGTATGGCATGTATAGCATTATAATCATTTTGTGTATATGGTCTTATGATATGGATATTGAGTGGTATGGAAATGCTTGGTAATGATTAGCCATTGGAATGGCTAATCATGATCATATTTGGTGTTATGTATGCTAAATTGCTAGCTAATCCATGGAAACCATGAAATAGGCAAAATTTACCATAAAATAGATTCAGACAGCAGCAGTGATGTGAATTTGAAAAATCATTAAAAATAGTAGAGATACAATTAGATGATGAATAAAATATGGAATTGAAGAATTATTAGTCTATTTTCATATGGATGGAACAAAACAGGTATATGAGTTATATTTTATGAGAAGTTTAAATTTTTGTGAAACAGGGCCAGAGCGATTTATGGATCCCCTATTCTGACTTTGGGAATTCACCATAAATTGTAAAAATGTAATTAGAAGTTATGATTTATATGTACAGATTCCTTATTGAGTCTAGTTTTATTAGAAACAAACGGAATAGTCATTGAAACTCTGTACAGGGAGATATCTAATTCGTAATACACAGAGGTCAGAGCAGTCGAACCCTAAAACAGGGGAGACTTTAACTAATAAAATGTACTAATTGGCCCGACCAAAAATTGTAGAAAAAAATTAGTAGATAGATATATGAGTCTAGTTTAAGGAAAAATTTACGGAATTTGATTTCGAGTTTCGGAACTCGAGATATGAATTTTAAGCAACTATGACGCAGTTGGACAGCTTGTCC
This sequence comes from Gossypium hirsutum, assembly GCF_007990345.1. NCBI lineage: Eukaryota > Viridiplantae > Streptophyta > Magnoliopsida > Malvales > Malvaceae > Gossypium > Gossypium hirsutum. The sequence continues at coordinate 2,185,668 of NC_053425.1, forward strand.
GAATTTGTTTAAGTGCTCAAATAAGTTTAGTAATGCCTCGTGCTCGACTCCGGCGACGGTCTCGGGTAAGGGGGCGTTACATTTATTGGTATCAGAGCAGGTTTAGTCGGTTCTCGGACTAACTTAGCATGTGTAAAAGTTTAGTTATACATGCCATGCCACTGATCTGTGATAGTGTGATGTCTTCCGACGCGTATAAGTACCGTCTTATTTAGACAGGGTACTCTCCAACCGAGCTGCGCTGACCATGTTCAATATTATGTGAAGGTATTTGACTAAAGTTATGATTATGATAAGTCTCGGTTCAGAAAAGTATGAATAAAAGTTTATGATACATATGTGATAATATGTGAGATGAAAGTTCATATTGTGATAAATATCCATATTTGCTTAATGCTCATATGATGTAGTGTATGTGGCTTACTTGATAAGATGAACGGAATAAATAGAAAGTAATAGAGGTATGAATAAATGTCATAATATCATGATACGAACGAAAATGTTCTGGTCTTGATTGGACGTTGAATGTTGATGAATGTTAATGATATATAATTTTTATGAGATAAAGGATTATAATGAAATGAACTTATCTATGTTAAATTGTTGGACTGAATTATATGATTGTAATGATATGTACATGATGATGCACGAAATGAAAGTTGTGATTGTGATGCAAATATCTATGTTTGTTTGGCCTTATATGATGTCAAGAGCCTGAATTAATTTAATTAAATGAATGGATAAGTAAAGCTATCTAGAAAACATAGAATGTATGCATAAGTATATTGTCTAAATGGGACAACAGGAAAATTTGTGTAAGCCAACATGAATGTTGCATTGCCTGAATGAATGACATGATTTTGATAATGTTGCTATGATGATGGAAGTTGTGTCATATGTGTATGTATAAGAAAGTCGAGTCAGAGGTCCTACAACCCCTCCCCTTACCGGAGTGGTACTTATAATGGAATTTCATGAGATTTGTAATGAATAAGTTTCCAGTTGAGAACCCAAAGAGTTCAGTGATAGAATAATTATAAGTATGATCAGAGATTGAAAATGAGCTGATAAGTAAAGCCCGAGACAGTAAAGTATCGGATTGATGTAAAGATTATTGGAGTTATGCACTGTCCCAATTAGAGAAGGAATTCTCTTTGGTAAATCGAATTACTCAGGTGCAAGGTCGAGAAAAGAGTAAATCGAAATTTATTCAGAACTGGCCTTCTTTAGTGAATGGTTTAGTATGAAATTTGTGACGGCAGAACTAGTTAGGGAAATGATATTTGAAATGTGAACTATCTGAGTGTGATACTTATGACTGGACAGATTTAGCAGTCTCTTTTGAGATGTTCTATGTGTTTACCCGTTCTCAAAAAATATTTCTATGGCTATTGATCTTCTGAAGAAATTTTTGTTATATGGGATGTCTTTTAATCCTGGTGTTGGATGAAAGCATTGGTAGTCTGACTGGTTTATAATTTATATTGCTCTATTTCATCGGGTATTCTATTTCATTTTGTCTGATAAGAATTGATAAGAGAATACGTATGATATTATGATTCTGTTTCTTCTACTTGATACTTCATCTGATATATATGTATGGGAAGATATATTGTTCTTGTTATATTTGATTTTAGTGGGATTAAATGAAGTTTTCTTTTGGACTTTCTTTCTTTGAAGAATTATCGGGGTATTCTGTATTTTCTCTATGAGTTTGGTTTTCGATTCTCTGGCATAGTATCGTATCTTGAGTTTCTTTATCCTGGATCTCTTTATTCTGGATTTCTTTATTCTGGGTTTCTCTATCTTGGAATTCCGGTCTCCATTAAATCAAGTTGAGATACGGGTTTTATGTCATGATATCATAGGAAACTGAGAAGGGTTGAAAATTTAAGAACAATTAAGAAATGAGTCCGTAAGCTTTCAGAATATATGAGAAATTAAAAGAGATATATTGGAGGCACATGGCACTGCCTAAGTGAAAGTTCTTTGGCACCGAATTTGAGATTAAAAGTGAATACCACTTTTCTTGTAAGATTTTCGGGGACGAAAATCCCTAAAGGGGGGGAGAGTTGTAATATCCTGATTTTGGGCCTAGTCGGAATAGTGGTTTTGAGACCACAAATCTGAGATAGAAAGAATTTTTTTTATAATTATTTTGAGGTCTATGATATGATATGATTGCATGATTGTGTGAAAATTTCATGAAGAAATTCTATGCATAAAGTGCTTAATTTGAAATTAGGGACTAAATTGATTAAATTGCAAAACTTGTGTTCTAGAAGCATTTTTCATAAAATTGAATTAGATTATTAATTAGAGGTCCTTACAGAGCAATTTGACCAATTTGTAAGTCTATGGACAAAAATTGGACATGGATGAAATTTTTGGAAAGTTTAGTAGTAAGGGCATTTTGGTCATTTGGATATTAAATGAAATTATGTAGTATAGGAAGTTGTAGATAAAACGGAATAAAAACGAGGTATTGAGACCTCGAATTCATAAACCGAGCCATAAATATTTTTAGAAATATTTATGGAGTGTAAATAAGTTAGTATTAAAGTTTCGTCAAAAAATTTTAAGGTTTCGGTAATTAATTAGGTGAAAAGGACTAAATTGAACTAAGTGCAAAATTTGTGAGATGTGATTAAATAACTTAAGTATTTAAAAAGATGGATTTAAAGAGCAATTAGACCCAAAGGTTAATGGCTGGACGGTTTGGGTATGAAATAAGCAAGAAAACAATGTGAACAAGGGGCAAAATTGGAAATTACATAAAAGTTAGTAATTAAATAATGATGTAATTGAAAAATCTAGACATTTCTTCATCTTTCTCAGCCAAAAACGCCGTAGTAGGTCTCCTATGCTGGTTTTTCATATTTTTGCACCATGTAAGTTCAATTTTTACTTTTTCTTAGTAATTTTTATGTTTTTGTGACTTTTACAATTAGGTCCAATCATCTAATTCATTAGTTTTTGATTTGGTGGGTGAAATTGGAAGTTACCGTGGCTGAGTAAGGGCAGTATATGATGAATTATTATGAAATTTAAGTTCTAATTTCATATTAAGGTTGTTTTATTAAGTCATTTTGATAGAAAATGGTATTTAGGACTTAATTGTGAAAAAAATTGTGAATTAGATGTTGGTGTTGAAATTCAGAATATCAAATGTTGTGAAATAGTTTATAATGATAAAATAAAGAGTTAATTGAGAAAAATTAGTTCAATTTATGGGTGAATTGAGTAGGGACTAAATTGTAAAAACTATAAATTTTGGGGTAAAAGTGCAATTTCGAAATTTGAACAGCATAAATTGTGAAGTGAAATAGAAATCAAATAAATGCTAATGAGGTGAAATAATTTATATTATAGATCAAGAGAAACGAGATTCAAGTCGTGATCGAGGGAAAAATAAAGTTTACGAGGAATAGGCTCGATTGCTAATATTTTATATCGAGGTAAGTTCATATGATTTTTAATAATGCAATGTGTAATTTAATGTTTTGAAATGAAAATTTCATGAATGATATAGTATATTATTGCATATAAAATGTCATTAAACTGTGATAATTGTAAAATGATATTTGAATAAAAGTACAAATTAAATGGAACAACGGACTTGAGTACTTTCATTCAGTGGCTAAGAAGAATTGACGGAAAAGACCATGGTTGGACCATGGCAACATGTGAAATGTGATTTCCGTATAAGACCATAGATGGGCTATGGCTTCGGAGAAATGTGATATGTGCTACTGTATAAGACCATATCTGGGATATGGCATCAGTGTGATACGTGATCCGTGTAAGACCATGGCTGGGCTATGGCTTCGGTATGTAATATGTGACTGTGCAAGACCATAGTTTTACTATGGCATTGTGATAATGAGGTACTCAATTCCGTAATCGTTCCCTAATTTGATTATGAACGAAAATGTAAAATGGCCCGAAAAGATTAAGAATTGGTGAATACTATGAAAATGACACGATTTGGAATAAGTTCTTGATACTTGATGACATTGAGATTATGGATCTATGCTTATGAAGCATAATTATGTGTTCTTACCATGATGGATGAAATGATATTGTATGGATTTAGTGAATAATAGTGGTGAATGAATAAATATGGCCTTGGCAGTTTTGGGTTACTGCAGTAGTGTAACTTTTGAAGTTCACCATAAATTGTGGAAATTGAGTTACGGGCTGAGTAAAATATGAGATTAAAGCCTGATGAGTCTAGTTTCATATAGAGGAAACGGTACATGCAATTGGATTTTATGTTATGAGATATTTAAATTGTTGTGAGACAGAGTCTGAATGACTTCGAGATCCCCTGTTCTGATTTTAGAAAATCATTAGAAATTGTACTAAATGGCTAAACCAAAAATTCTGGAAATTTTATGGCAGAAAGGTATATGAATCTAGTTTCAAGGAAAATTAACGGAACTTAATTTGAAGTTCCGTAGCTCCAGAAATAAATTATTTAGTAAATGTATCTCGATAAAACAGTTTAAGCTGAGTATGTATAATTGTACAATTGTGGTGTTTTATCTTAAAAGCATGTTGGTAATTGCTTATTAATTTCATATGGACTTACTAAGCATTTATGCTTACTCCCTCCTTTTCATTCCTTGTAGTTTTGACAAGCCAGCTCGGAAATCGGGAACAGTCGGAGGCCCACTCACACTATCCGTATACCATCTTGGCATAATGGCTTGTATATTTTGAGTATGGCATGTATAGCATTATAATCATTTTGTGTATATGGTCTTATGATATGGATATTGAGTGGTATGGAAATGCTTGGTAATGATTAGCCATTGGAATGGCTAATCATGATCATATTTGGTGTTATGTATGCTAAATTGCTAGCTAATCCATGGAAACCATGAAATAGGCAAAATTTACCATAAAATAGATTCAGACAGCAGCAGTGATGTGAGTTTGAAAAATCATTAAAAATAGTAGAGATACAATTAGATGATGAATAAAATATGGAATTGAAGAATTATTAGTATATTTTCATATGGATGGAACAAAACAGGTATATGAGTTATATTTTATGAGAAGTTTAAATTTTTGTGAAACAGGGCCCGAGCGATTTCTGGATCCCCTATTCTGATTTTGGGAATTCACCATAAATTGTACAAATATAATTAGAAGTTATGCTTTATATGTACAGATTCCTTATTGAGTCTAGTTTTATTAGAAACAAACGGAATAGTCATTGAAACTCTGTACAAGGAGATATCTGATTCGTAATACACAGAGGTCAGAGCAGTCGAACCCTAAAACAGGTGAGACTTTAACTAATAAACTATACTAATTGGCCCGACCAAAAATTGTAGAAAAAAATTAGTAGATAGATATATGAGTCTAGTTTAAGGAAAAATTTACGGAATTTGATTTCGAGTTTCGGAACTCGAGATATGAATTTTTAAGCAACTATGACGCAGTTGGACAGCTTGTCCGAATTTGTTTAAGTGCTCAAATAAGTTTAGTAATGCCTCGTGCTCGACTCCGGCGACGGTCTCGGGTAAGGGGGCATTACACCTCTCTAACCCTTAAATTGGAGGATAATGCGCTTCAGCGCATTTAAACCTACGTCTTCCTACACTGAAAACAATATTGATTACAATCAAATTAAAACTCAATCAAAGAATTTTTTAAAATTACAAACAAAATCATAAATCTAGTTCCATAGAAGATTTTTTGTGTGTAATTAAAGTTAAGTGTAATTTGGTTGTTTCCCACCAAATGGAACATGATTAATGGGATTTTAGTATATCTAATAAAGTATTAATTAAAATTTATAATAAAATCACATGAATATGTTTGCTTGATTCAACACTTGCTTAGAATAATTTATATTGCAATATGTATCACCAACCATTTCTTTTACAAAAATTATTTATTATTTTTAAGTTTAAAAATTAATATATTAAAATTAGAAAATAAAAAATAAAAATTTAAATAAAGTAATTTTTAGGGAAATTTATTTCAAAAATGGAATATTCATTATTAACCTGTCCAATTTTAGCAAAAAAAGAAAAAGACACTATTCTAATTAAAGAAAAAAACAGACACTATTCACGTGTCACGCGGGTGATACAAGTGGTGAAAGGTCAGTGTCATATGACAATTACTAATTTTATATTATTTTATTATTTTCTGTATAATTATTTAATATTAATATTAATATCAATTTTATTATATAAATAATTTTTTTTATTTAACACATTCATATTATATATTTAATTTATTCATTTAAATTCTTAATTCGATAGGTATCAGTATTGTTGTCAATATTGTAGAATGTGAGTTCAAGTACACTGAAATGTATTATCCTCTTATTTATGGGTTAATGAGAGACTATAAATAATTTCAAACATTATATCAAAAAGAGCAGATATGATCAAAATCTATAATGAGATTATTACTATCAAGAAAATAATACCTTTTCATTAACTTGATAATGTCCAATCATTTTCCTTCAGAATTTTATTTTACCTTTATCAACAACAATTATTGATTTAAATTTTCGAAAATAACATTATTGAAACTTTTGAAAATGATATTATTAAAAAAGACAGTTGAGATTGAATAGTTAGTAGATTAATATGTTCTCGAAGGACATAGATTAATAATATATTTATGTTTAAAATTTTAATTTGGATTTTTAAATAAATTTTATTTTTGCCTTATAAAAATTAGAGTTAATTTTATCAAATATTTTCAAACTATGACTCTCATTTTAATTTGGTCTTCAAATTTTAAATCATTCAAATTATGTCATTAAATTATCAATGTTATATCAATAAGGTTCTTCCGTTATTAAAATTGTTAACTTAACTGTTAAATGAGACATCAAATATTAGGTGACATAATTTAAAATGAATATTGTATGAATACCAATTTTGAGAATTTCATAGCTTTTACAGAAATTATCGTTTATTTTCCATTTTTGTTTGTCTTACTTTATTTTTAATTTTTAATTTTTAATTTTAAAAATTATGTAACAACATTTTACTTTTCCTTAAAATTTTTATTTTAATTTATGTTTAATGATTGAATTAACAATTTTTATAATAAAAAGATCTGATTAACAAAACATCGATTGTTTTGAGACGTAATTAAAATGTATAAAAAACATAATTAATCAATCTCATCATTTAAAAAAAAATAAAACACTTGTCGGAAAAAAAAAGACAGTATCACGTGTCACGTGGGCATATCAAGTGGTGTTTAATGTCTTGCAAATATGCTTTACAAATATTTAATGTGGGAATTAATAATTAAACTAACAAAAAGGATTTAATTAAAACGATAATTATATTTTAAAAATCTAATTAGAATTTTTAAATTTTAGAAATCAATTTAAAATATAAATTATAATGTAAGGATGTTTAGTACAATTAACTTTTTTGTACTGTTATATCTTTTTGGGATAATGTTATATTTAGTATTTATACTTTCATAAATTATTTAATGTAGTACTTGTACTTTGAAAATATCTAATGTGATACCTGAACTATCAATATATTTTTTTATTGTGATACCTGCATTTTTGTAAAATATCCAATATGGTACTTGAACTATTAATGTGTTTTTATTATGGTACCTATAGTGTTAGCACTGTTAGTGAATTATTAAATCAATCAATGAAAATTTGACACGTAATTTTTTTTCAAATCATCCAAATCCACATGAATAATATATTATTCATAAAAACAAATTAACTAAATATATTATTAATAAAAAGGATCAATTATTAAACTTACATAAATAAAAACACCATCTTCTTCATTTAAATAAATTTTATGTGCCAAAACTTTTATCGATTGCTTTAGCGATTCACTGATAGTGTTAATGCCAAGTAATATAATAAAATATGTATTGATAGTTAAGGTATCACATTGGATATTTTATAAAAGTACAAGTACCAAATGTGACATTGTCTTCTTATTTTGGGGGGTAAATTACACCAACAGTCACTCAACTTTGGGGTAGCCGACAAAACAGTCACTCAAGTTTCAATTCAGTCTTTCAACTTTCGAAAAATAACAAAACAATCACCACTAACCCTTTTCTATTACAAACGTAACAGAGCTACCATTTTCTGTTACAAACTTAATAGAGCTGCCATTTCCCATCCCCCTATTACTGCTCTCCCATCGCTCTCCCTCTTCCCCACCATCCCCCTTACTCTGATTCTCTCTTCCTCCCCTTCTCTTCCCCACCATGTTTCACCAAACTCAGGAACCACATCTTCACATTTGGTAAGCACAAAATCAAACCTAGCAAGTTTGGGTGCTTCATGTTGTTCACCTTCCTTAATTCCCATCACAAACCCAAAAAAAGAAAATCTCAAAAAGTAGTCCAGGCTACCTTGTTGCAGCCACCAAATTCGAACAAAATGTCATATTAGTCTCCCATAATTCTCTAAATTTCATGGGTGCATATTTAATGTTTATTTGAACTTTTAATTTCATTCCCTTATCCCCCTTTGGAGGAAACATAATCTACAAAAAATCTCTCAGTATGAACATTCTTTCTTAGTCCTTTTCCTTATAACTCCACAACGGAGCTTTGGACTCTAACACATGCAGAATTTCATTCTTTTCTTATGGTACATCCCCGGCTCATAAATTTTCATTTGAACTTTACAACTAAAATCTCCAAACCCAAGTTCAAGTTCTAACCACCATTTGGATTTAGGGTAGATTTTTTTCCCTTTATTAGTATGCAGAAGCTATCATGTTGTTAAATTTTGTAACTTTGATTTAAACCCATAATCCTAATCCTCCATAGGCTTATATGAATTCAAACATCAATCATTTTAGGCATCAACACACCAAAATTGAACGATGGAAAAAAAAGGCAAAGATAAAGAACTTTGAGATATACCGCAAAAAACTATGCCAAAAGCCAATAAATATTGACAAAGAAACAGAGAACATCCTACTTAGGACCTTCCCATAAATCTGGCTGAAGGCCCAGAAGATCCGGGAACAACTTACCATCAACCAAAATCTCAGATGAGCTCCAACCAGCGTCCTCTAATCCAACTTCAACAACAATGTTTGATTCTTCAATCTTCGTCGTCCTTTTAGGCTCCTCTTCCTCATCTTGTTCTTTTGTGGTGAGATTGTTCCTCCTGTTCTTGCTATAGAATCTGGTTTGGGAAGAGAACTTTTTGGCAGCGGAGGTCAAGTGGATAGTGGGGAAGAGGAAGAGGGATGGGAGAGCAGTGACAGGGGATGGAAAATGGTAGCTCCATTAAGTCTGTAACGAAAAATGGTAGCTCCGTTATGTCTGTAACAGAAAATGGTTAGTGGTGACTGTTTTGTTATTTTTCAAAAGTTGAGTAACTGAATTGAAACCTGAGTGACTGTTTTGTTAGCTACCCCAAAGTTGAGTGACTGTTGGTGTAATTTACCCTTTTTTTTTTCGAGTTCTAATCTTTTTAATAGGTGTTTTTTTTTCTAAAGTTGTAAAAGAACTTATTTATAGGCTAAATTCATAGGTAAAATGAATTATGCTAATAAATGCTAAATATATTATACTAATAAATACTAAATCTTCTAGAAAGAAAATATATTTTGCTTAATTTGACTTACAAATAATCTCTTATTTTATTTAATAGGAATTTGACTTACACAACTCTAACAATAATACTTACACTTGTTAGGGATGACAATAGAAGAAGCTGAGATAGATGTTGTCAAATCCACCACTGCTCCATAGTTAGTACACTTCACTTCACTTCACCACTTTCCCTGCTTCATTACAGATGTTTAACCTTGAAAATCATTATCACCTCTATAGATGTTAGATACACTCCACTCCATCCCACCTCAATTTAATTTTTATTAATTATTTCTAAAATTTTTAAATTTTCTATAAGACAAACAAATATTTAAGCATAAATTTTCTAAAAAAAATTAAATATAAAAGCTTTTTTTATAATGTATTTGTACATTTTTACCATTTGAATGGTCATACATATTATATAAATAAAATGATAATTTTATATAGTAAAAACAAAAAATTACTATAACTACTTAGTGTCAATTATCCACTAGCAACTATATTTTAAAGAAAAATCTATTCTATTTAAAGCAAAATAATTCGAAATCCATAAAACGATTCGTGTTTTACCATCCTAAAATATATAATACTTCAAAAAATGGTCACTTTCCAATTTCATGCAAGAAGAAACAAACGCGTGAACTTGTTGACAAAACGATAGCCTTTATTTTGTTCACTTTGACTAGGTGAAGTTCCATTTGTCTGGTGGCTTATCATCATCAGTACTTCAAGTCAAAACCTAATTAAGTTTTTTATATAATGATTAAAATATATAATAATGATTATACTTTTTATTAATTTGATTTTTATTTTTAATTAAATTTATTTTTGGTTGCACCAAAATTATTTAAAGCACAAATTTAATATGAACATAAATTTGAAATTTATTTATAACATCTTATTGAATTTTAATTTAATTAGTATTCTTATTATTGTAATGATTGAGAAAGAATTTAAATATAAATATTTTTTTAGTGAATTACAAAAAAAAGAGTAAACATAAATGTTTATGATTCGAGTTAGATTTAGGTCGGGCTCAACTAAAATTTTAGTCTCATTTGTTAGGTTTGGGCTCGACTCGACTCGACTCAGATAAAAATGTTAAAACTCAAACTTGGTCCAACCCGCCAATATTAATTTTTTATTTTATTTTTATATAAATTTTTTAAAATATAATACATTAAAAATACTAAAACTTCTAAAATAGTAACAAAATTAACAATAAAAAAACAATAAAAAAATCAATTCTTTTTTGCATATCCAGGTCAGGCTAAACTTGGGCCAAAAATTCTTACCCAAGGCCCAACTTGTTAACCAAAAACTTAAACACAAATTCTTTACCACTCTATTTATGATTTCATTGAAGCAAGTTTTTGAAATGATCAATTATGTGCCAATGGAAATGCCCACTTCTATTACCACTGCTATAGAGTCCTACTTGTTATATTTGAAATTGACAATTTATTGAAATAAAACCTTTGGGTTAGGCTAATATTGTGGAATTATTCAAGCTCATCAATGAATATCAATCAATTTAAGAAAAACATATTTTTAAGGATCGGATCGGATCAGATCAATCTTACCAAATTCTTTTGATTAAGGATGTTTGATCGGGACAAAACTTGAGGACTTATCTTCCAACAATCCTCTTTACTTTAGTTGTTATTATCATATTGGATTTAACTATTTTAGTTGTTGTTCAAAGGGGATTGTAATTGATCTTTAGTATGTAAGTCTTAGAAAACTTCTATATATTTGAGATACTTGTATTGAGTTTTTTAGACCACTTACCAGTTCACAGAGGAACATTATTGTGAGAGTGCAAATGAGATAGTAAAACTTATTGTTGCCTTGATGGTGGTTTTACAAACTATGTGCTCGAGGGGAGAATTTGATGGTGAGAAATCTAGCCCTTGAGTACAACATTGAGGTTACTAGGCCAGGGTGTGACAGAACTAGGATTACTTGTTGCATTGAGTTCGAAGATAGTAGATTCATCTCATTGAGCTAGATTGTGTAAAACAATTTCTTATCACCTATATTTTTGTTGTTTATCACAATGTTATTAGAAATACCCAATTTCACTGTCACTTCCATTCATACTTTATTTCTTAAGATATTAACAATTAATTTACATTACCATATTCAATAGACAAATAATAAGTTTTTTTAACATTAATATTTTTATATGTTCTTATCATATATGTTATTTTTTTATACAATACCTAAAACTATCCATAGTCTCTCTCCAACTCTTAAATAGGAGGATAATGAGCTTCAGCACATTCAAACCCATATCCTCTTACATTGACAACAATATTAATAACAATAAAATTAAAACTCAATCTAAGAATTTTTTAAAATTACAAACAAAATCATAAATCTATTTCCATAGAAAATTTTTTTGTGTGTAATTAAAGTTAAGTGTAATTTGGTTGTTTCCCACCCAATGGAACATGATTAATGGGATTTTAGTATATCTTATAAATTATTAATTAAAATTTATAATAAAATCACATGAATATGTTTGGTTGATTAAGCATTTGCTTAGAATAATTTATATTGCAAAATGCATCACCAACCATTTCTTTTACAAAAGTTATTTATTATTTTTAAGTTTAAAAATTAATATATTAAAATTAGAAAATAAAAAATAAAAAATTAAATAAAGTACTTTTTAGGGAAATTATTTCAATAATGGAATATTCATTATTAACCTGTCCAATTTTAGCAAAAAAAGAAAAAGACACTATTCTAATTAAAGAAAAAAACAGACACTATTCACGTGTCACGCGGGTGATACAAGTGGTGAATTGTCAATTACTAATTTTATATTATTTTATTATTTCCTGTTATAATTATTTAATATTAATATTAATATTAATTTCAATTTTATATTATTTTAATATTTTCTGTTGTATAATGTAAGGATGTTTAGTACAATTTGTACTATTATATCTTTTTTGGGATGCCTGAATTATTAATATATATTTTTATTATAGTACTTACATTTTTGTAAAATATTTAATATGATACTTGAACTATTAATGTGTTTTTATTATAATACCTAGTGTTAATATTGTTAGTGAATTATTAAGTCAGTCAATGAAAATTTGACACGTAATTTTTCTTTTCAAATCATCCAAATCCACATGAATAATATATTATTCATAAAAACAAATTAACTAAATGTATTATTAAAAAAAGTTCGATTATTAAACTTACATAAATAAAAACGTCATCTTCTTCATTTAAGTAAATTTTATGTGCCAAAACTTTTATTGATTGCTTTAGCAATTCACTAATAGTGTTAACGCCAAGTATTATAATAAAACACGTATTGATAGATAAGGTATCACATTAGATATTTTATAAAAGTACAAGTATCAAATGTGACACTATCTTCTTCTTCTTCTTTTTTTAGAGTTCTAATATTTTTAATGGGTGTTTTTTATGAGATTATAAAAGAGCCTATTTATAGGCTAAATTCATAGGTAAAATAAATTATGTTAATAAATTTTAAATTTATTATACTAATAAATACTAAATCTTCTAAAAAGAAAATATATTTTGCTTAAATTAACTTACAAACAATATCTTATTTTATTTAACAGGAATTTGAGTCACACAACTCTAACAAAAATACTTACACTTATTAGAGATGATAATAGTGCGGGTTGGGATAGTTGTTGTCAAATCCACCACTGCTCCACAGTTGGTACACTTCACCACTTGCCCTGCTTCATTACAGATGTGTAACCTTGAAAACTATTACCACCTCTATAGATGTTAAATACACCCCACTCCATCCCACCCCAATTTAATTTTTGTTAATTATTTCTAAATTTTTTAAATTTTTTATAAAAAAACAAATATTTAAGGATAATTTTTTTAAATGGATTTGTACATTTTTACTATTTGAATAGTCATACATATTATACGAGTAAAATAATAATTTTTTATAATAAAGAGTAAAAAATTACTATAATTACTAATAGAATAATTCAAAATCCATAAAACGATTCGTAATATTCCACAATCCTAAAATATATAATACTTAAAAAAAGTTGACTTTCAAATTTCATACAAGGAGAAACAAATTGACAAAACGATAGCCTTTATTTTGTTCACTTTGACTAGGTGGAGTTCCATTTGTGTGGTGGCTTATCATTACCATCAGTACTACAAGTCAAAACCTAATTAAGTTTTTCATATAATGATTAAAAGATTTTATTAATTTGATTTTTATTTAAAATAAATTTATTTTTGGTTGCACCAAAATTATTTAAGGCATAAATTTAACACTAACACAAATTTGAAATTTATTTATAAGAATTTTAATTTAATTAGTATTATTATTATTGTAATGATCGAGAAAGAATTTAAATATAAATATTTTTTTTGGTGATGTTTATGATTCGAGTTAGGTTTAGGTTGGGCCCAATTAAAATTTTAGTTTTATTTGCTAGGTTTGGACTCAATTCGGTCCGGATAAAAATGTTAAAACTCGAACTTGGTCCAGTCTGTTTGTATTAATTCTTTATTTTATTTATATATATTTTAAAACATAATACATAAAAAATACTAAAACCTCTATAATAGTAGCAAAATTAACAATAAAACAAGAGTTATACAATATCTAAATAATAAAATAGTAGCAATATAATAGTGAAATGGTAGCAATATATTGAAAAAAATAAGAAATTAACAACAAAACAATAAAGAACAGTAAGAAAACAATAAAAAAAAAACATCAATTTTTTTTAGCATATTCGGGTCAGGCCAGACTCAAGCAAATTTTTTTTATCTAAGACCCAACCTGTTTTCTAAAGGAGCATTCTTTTACCCAAATCTATTTTTTGAATCTATATTTTTATCCAAATCCTCTCATTTTTCGAATAACTCGATCCATAAATAGGTTTAAAGGCAAAACCCTAATAATAATAGAGTTAGCATGACTCGAACTTAAATCATATCTAGAAAATTGAATACTCTAACCATCAATCTTATATATGGCTTATTTAAATTGTAAGTAAAGAATGATATTTAAAAGAAAAAAATACAAAATTACTTGCAATAACCTTGGTATAAGAGACAAAATGATTTGGCTAGGCTTGGATAACGAGAAAAATAAGGTACTTTTCATTTTACGAGCCTAGGGGTGATTTCGTAATTATGTAGAACTTTAGGGGCAAAATTATAATTTTTTCATATTGTGATTCTTGGAATGATTTGAATAGTACGTGTATGAAACAAGCTAAATGTGTTATTATAGATCAAGAGGGACGAGGAATAGACCTTGACCGAGGAAAAGGCAAGGTTGTGGATTAAATCACAAATTGTCACATTTTGCACCGAGGTAAGTTTGTGTGTAAGTAATTCAAAAATTCCATTATTATGTGTTTAACATTTGATATCATATGATATACGTATGTATGTTCTAATGAAATTGGTTTGTGATGATGCAATGGAATCTTGGTGATAGCCATGTATCTCGAAAATCTCAGGGAATCTAGAGGAATGCTTTGGATTTGGATATCATGACACCATGGTTAATGAGATCGCGTGTAAGACCATGTCTGGGGCATGGCATCGGTATCCGAGATGAGAGCCAGTATAAGAACATGTCTGGGACATGGCATCGGCGTTGATATGTGTGCTAGTGTAATGCCATGTCTGGGACATGGCATCAACACCAATGTGTAATCCCGTATAAGACCATATCAGAGATATGGCTTTGGCATCGTTAAGTGATTTCGTATAAGACCATGTCTGGGACATGGCACTGACACCGATATGAGACTTTGTATAAGACCATATCTAGGATATGGCATCGATATGTGATCCCATGTAAGACCATGTCTGGGACATGGCTTTGGCAGTTTATTTGGTGTATGATAATCTTGATCATCTTTTAGTATTCCGAGTGGTTCAACAGGCTATTCAAGATTTTGGTTAAAAAATGGAGTGTTATGAGTAAAATGAATGGTACAGGTATGTACGTAAATCTCATGAGTATTGAACTCGATTCATGTTGGGAAATTTAGTATGAGTGGAAAAGTGTAAGATAAGCATGATGTTCGAGTACATTTGTTTTAATTCTTCACTGTGTTCATTGTGTGTAACATGATGATGTGGTAGTAATTGATAGCATGTTTAATCCATGAATTTCATGATATGTTTGTTATTTATATACAACTTACTAAGCTTTATGCTTACCCCTTCTTTCTTTTCCTTTTTCCTTTAGTATCACCAAGTTAGCTCGGGTATCGTGGACATCGGAGCTTGAGCCATACTATCAACAATTCTTTTAGGTATGTTTGGCTTAATACATTTAAGTATGGCATGTATAGGGGACTTAGTATTTTGTTATACGTGTCATGCTGGTTGGCCAAAAGTGATGGCTTATGTTGGTACATTAATTCATTTTGTAGTTGGCCATGAGATATGGCTCATAATGATTATTGGGCTGTAACCCTAAATATTAGTGCATGCATGAATTGTGTTATTGCTCTTGAGATGTGTGTGGAGTTGATAATGAATGGATGAAGTCAATTTCCATGGTTATGGAATGATTTTGAGTAAACAAATAGATTAAAGGAATTCAACAAGATATGGATGTTTAAGTAACCCATTTATTGCCAAAATAATCACCACTAAGATGTGAGTGTGTGTATGTATTATTAAGGGTGACAAGAGGGCTTGGAAAATAGCCTCAAAATTTTTCCACAAGGGTAGACACACGGGCCTGTGTCTAGGCCGTGTGTGACACACAGTTAGCCCCATGGGCGTGTTATTCGGCCGTGTCTCCCTGTACCCTAATTTTACAAGTCAGTATGCATGGTAGTAAACACACGGGCAGAGACACAGCCGTGTGTCTCAGCCATGTAGAGGACACGGTCTTAGGATAAGGGCGTGTGCCCAGGTCGTGTGAAGTCTGCACCTTAAGTGTGAGAATTTAATTCATCACACGGCCTAGCACACAGGCATGTGACTTGGCTGTATGATCTTTAGTTGATGCTGACGTCATAAATAGGGAGTTACACGGCCTGGAGACACAGGCGTGTCAAGGGCACACGGACGTGTCCTTGTATCTACATGAGCGTGTGACCCTGTTTAAATTTTTTTTCTAAAGTTCACGGTTTAGTCTCGAGCCACCCCCGATATATGTTTTGGGATTTGTAAGCCCGTAATAGGGACGAGTTGCACGTGTATGTATAGTTTTGCATTCAAAGATATTTTATGGCTCGGTTCTCTGTGTATGTTTACATTTTAATCCGGTAATACCCCGTATCTGTCCCGACGACAGACACGGGAAGGGGTGTTACATAATGTATATATATATCTCCATATTATTGTATGTGTTTCTTTTATTCAATTACATTGCCTAAGGTTGCTTATTACGAGTATGGTAATTTGTTGCATCATCCCCTGACTAATTCTTCTCATTTTATGTATTAGCATCCTCCTCCTTAAAATTTGGGTTTCATGTTGCTTTCTCAGCGTCACTATGCCATTCTCCTCTTCGACCCGCTGGCAAATCCGATAGGAGCTTCTACTTCCAATTCTGGAGAAGCTGTCACCCTTGAACTCAAAAATACTCTGTCCGCTTCCGGAGATGCTGCCTCATCAATAGCCTTCTCCTCTTATCCTACTATGAATTGGATTGAGAGCACCAAAGCCAATGAGAACACAACCAAAACAACCTTAGACTGCATTGGATTTAATGTATGTTCTTCTACTTGTCTATGGGTATCGATCACAGTATTGATTGTCAAATTGTTGCTTGAAGCTCGCTACTTAGACTTAAAAAAAAAATTAACAGCCAAATGCCCAGGTCTGTTCTTGACATTTTTGGGGCCCTAGGGGAAACAATAAATTGGGGCCTCTTTTAGAAAAATTATAAAATGTAATACACTATAAAAAAAAATTAGTGCCCTTTTTTCTGCATGCAATAAACAAGAATATTTAAAAGGTTAAAGAGTTTTTTTTGAGACCCTTCAAGCCTTGGGCCGCACTCCCAAACTAACCCTAAAGTTGTGCCTGCATATGGCGTAAATAAAAATCTTCTGAATAGTTCAATAATAATTTTTAAAGTCAAGTAAATAATTAACCATAATTCTTCATAAAAATATTTAAACCTAAAATATATGAATTTTTCTATAGTACATTATTACATTTTTTTCACCTTTTCAATAGTTATATATACAAGGATAAAATGATCTTAATCTCGTGGCGCGGGCAAGGTAAGCAATTACCATATTTGCTCCACATCCACTTTTCAAAAAAAAAAAACCTCTCCATATGGAGTGGATCGATTTAGAATCCATGGAATGATTTGGGTTTTACCATCCCTAATTACACGACTATACTATTACTTTCATATCATTGGAGCCAATATCACCGCCCATCCAAAAGGATTCGAAAGTTTCAAATGATAACAAAAACAATGGTATAGATAAATGGATTTATTCGTGGATGTGGTTTTTTTAAAAGAAAAATGAAAGTGACAGTGTAAGTATTATAGTCCTTTCTAACATAAGTCATCTTGTCAATTGAGTTTTAGTTCAATTCAAACCGTTGCTAATTGCAATAACCAAGAAAACATTGGTTTAAGCATAATTAAGTGCATTTTTAATCTGATTTAAGAGTTGAAGATGAATTTTGCTTTAAAAGTAAGAATTTATATATATATATGTTAGCTCTTCGCGCATTTACTGTTTTGAAGTAATGTTGATGGGATATGATATTAACAAGCCTCCAATTATGATCATAAATACGAAATTAAATGAGTTTTATTTTTATATAAATTATAGGTTTAATTTCATTAGACATTCTCAAATTATGAGTTATAGTTTATCAATTTTTAATTTTAACATTTTGCTATCAATTTTCAAAAGTATCAATAGTCTACTTCAACGTTAAACTTTAGTTTGGATATGATGTGAAACAAATTTAAAACACGTTATTCGTATTTCATATTTATATTTTTTATTTGAATTAATTGAATTTGTAGTTTATTTTTTCCCTATATAAATGAATTAAACCTAAATTAGGTTTTCCTCATGCCAGCTATATTAAATATATGAAAGAAAAAAAAAGGTATAATGATTTTTTTTACTCTCTAATTTTACAGAAAAAGCCACCTTAGTTCTTCATTTAAGTTTTCATCTCTTCTAGCCCGTAAATTTGCATTTTTTGTCAAATCATTCTAAAATAGATAGAAAAGTTAACGTTTGTTAACTTAGTTGAAGCGGCATACTCATAGATTTCCACGTGGATAACATGTCAACATTTAATTAATTTTTTAAAATTTTAAAATATTAAAAACTATTTTTTATAATTTTTATACTTTTTAATCATTTTAATTTTTAAAAATAGATTTTTTAATTTTTAAAAATTAAAAAATAATTAAATGATGAGGTGTCATCTATGTGGCAATCCACGTGTATGCTACATTAGCAAAGTTAAAAAATCGTTAATTTTTCTATCCATTTTGGGGTGATTTGATAAAAACACAAGTTTAAAGACTAAAAAGAATGAAAAAAATAAATGAATGGCTAAAATAAAATATATTTTTATCAAACTGGAGGGCCAAATAAGTCATTATGGCAAAAATTTTTAAATTTTCTTTTCTCCTCCAAAAGTTGAATCTAAAGTTAAGCAGCTTTATAAAAAGTAAAAAAAAGAGAATTAATTTCCCAAGACAAATATTAAATAATAATATTTACGTAGTCGAACATCGAAAATGTATGAAATTTATTGTTGTTCGTTGAATTTATTGTTTACCAATTACTTTTGTTTTGGCCATTGAGAAAATTTTCTAGCCCATATAATGTATATATATATCCATATTATTGCATGTGCTTCTTTTATTCAATTACATTGCCTAAGGTTGCTTATTGTGATTATGGGAATTTGTTGCATCATCCTCTGACTAATTTTTCTCATTTTCAGTGTTAGCATCCTCCTCATTAAAATAAGGGTCTCATGTTGCTTTTTGAGCATCACTATGCCATTCTCCTCTTTGACCCGCCAAAAAATCCAGTAGGAGCTTCAACTTCCGGTTCTGAAGAAGCTGCCATCCTTAAACTCAAAAGTACCCTGTCAGCTCCCAGAGATGCTGCCTCATCAAAAGCTTTCTCCTATTGTCCTACTACGAATTGGATTGAGAGCACCAAAGCCAATGAGAACACAACCAAAAAAACCTTTGCCATCTTTTTTATTTTCTAAGAAGGTTAAGAAGTAAGTAAAGATATATTTTTATTGATGCTTAAGGATGAAAATGAGATGAAACTTAAAGAGTTTTAAACGAGATATTTTGGGCAAATTTAAGGGACGTTGACTAGTCTAGTGCCTAATAGCCATACACGACAAAAATACATATAATTTCTCTCCCCATTTTCAATTGCCATGTTTATCACTATTATTAATGGGTTCAATTTACTTCACTTTGTTTCACTCAAAGACGTTGTGGGTGATGGTTGATGTGTTTTAAAATCATTCTGACCTTCTCTATTTACATCATTTGCACCAATCAAAAACACTCCTTTTCCTTTTATAGTTCAATTTTTTTCGATGAAACAACTTCAAACGTCACTAATTTCTGAACCAAAATCTAAATAGCTTTCTTCTTCTATATCGAATACTAACTGTGAAATTGCATTGGATTTAAGGTATGATATTCTACTTATCTATGGGTATCGATCACAATACCGATTGTCAAATAGTCGCTTGGAACTGGCTACCTAGACTTTTCAAAAAAAAAAAACAGCCAAATGTCTAGGCCCATTCTTGACATTTTTGGGGCTCTATGCAAAACAATAAATTGGGGGCGCTTTTAAAAAAATTATAAGATGTAATACAATATAACAAAAAAAATTGGGGCCTTTTTTTTCTGCATGTAAATCTGAAGATTTAAAAGGTTGAATATTTTTTTTTGAGACCTTCCAACCCTGGGCGCTGCACTCCTAAACTAACCCGAGGGCTGAGCCTGCAAGTGACATAAATAAAAATCTTCTGAATAGTTCAGTAACTATTTTTAAAGTCAAGTATATAATTAACCATAATTCTTCAGAAAAATATTTGAACATAAAATATATGAATTTTTTTATAATACATTATTACATTTTTTTCACCTTTTCAATTGTTATATATACAATGATAAAATCATATATAATTTAATCTCATGGAGTGAGGTAAGGTAAGCAATTACCATAATTGCTCCATACTCACTATCAAAAATAAAAAAATCCACCTCACCCTGCTCCACATCCACTTTTCAAAAAGAATCCTCTCCATATAGGGTTGATTGATTCAAAATTCATGGAGTGATTCAGGTTTGACCATTCCTAGTTACACATCTATACTATTACTTTCATCTCATTGGAGCCAATCTCATCGCCATCCAAAAGGATCTGAAAGTTTCAAATGATAACAACAACAATGGTATAGATAAATGGATTTATACGTGGATGTGGTTTTTTTAAAAGAAAAATGAAAATGACAGTGTAAGTACTATAGTACTATCTAACATAAGTTATCTTGTCAATTGAGTTTTAGTTCAATTGGAACCGTTGCTAATTGCAACAACCAAGAAAACATTAGTTTAAGCACAATTAAGTGCATTTTTAATCTGATTTAAGAGTTGAGGATGAAGTTTATGTAGAAGTAAGCATTTTTATATAAAAATATATATATGTTAGCTCTTCGCGCATTTATTGTTCCGAAGTAATGTTGATGGGATATGATATTAACAAGCCTAAAATTATGATCATAAATAAGAAATTAAATGAGTTTTATTTTTATATAAATTATAGGTTAATTTCATTAGACATCCTCAAATTATGAGTTATAATTTATCAATTTTTAATTTTAACATTTTTGCGATCAATTTTCAAAAGTCTCAATAGTTTAGTTACTGACGTCTACGTTAAACTTTAGTTTGGATATGATGTGAAACAAATTTAAAGCATGTTTTTCGTATTTCATATTAATCTTTTTTATTTGAATTAATTGAGTTTGTAGTTTATTTTTATCTATATGAACGAATTAAACCAAAATTAGGTTTTCAACGTGCTATATTAAATTTATGAAAGTAAAAAAAAAGTATAATGATTTTTTTTATTCTCTAATCTTACAAAAAAAAATAGTGATTGTTCTTCATTTAATTTTTGTCTTTTTTAGCCCTTAAATTTTCATTTTTTGTCAAATCATTCTAAATTGGATAGAAAAGTTAACTTTTGTTAACTTTGTTGGATTCACATGCACATGGATTGTCACATGGATAACATGTCTGTTGCAGGCCCATTTGCCCGGACCCAAGAAAGAAATAAAAGGCCCAGCTCCTGGCCTCCTCACCTGCCCTCTGTTCACAGCCGTCACCACGCCCACTTGCCCCAGACCTACCGCCACTCCTCTGGTAGCCACCAACTCCACCGCCATCGTCACATCACCTGCAAAGAATATGGCAAACACGCAAGCAGAAACGAAGAAAAACTCTATTTCTTTCTTTCGGCTATAAAAGGCCAGACCGATTATGTTTAAGGGGCTCTTTTTCAAAAATTCAAAAAACGAAGAAATTAATCAAAAAGAGACCAAGAGTTTCGAAAGGTTTTTTTATCCTTTTTATTTTTTATTTTTGATAAAATAAATAAATAAGCAAAACATACCTGTTGTCTTGGTTTCTCACCACGGTTAAAGGCCGTCGCCGGCGTTTTGACGCCACAAACCCGTTGAGCTCTCAACGAGGGTTTAAAAGAGGGAAAATAGGATCTGAAATAACCCTTTTTTCTTCCCTTTTATTTTTGATTTTTGGTTTTAAAAAAGGAGATAGAGATCAAATAAGGACGGAAGAGACTTATCTTAGTAGTAACTCCTTCGAGTCCTTGCTTGCTTCGTCGTTATCGAAGCCTAGGCGAAGGTTCGGAGGCTCAGGAGCACGACCCTCGGATTCGTGGTCGAACAGGGCTAGATTTGGCCTTCGCTTGATGACCGTCGGCCGAGTACGGAGGCAAAACAACAATTGAAGTCTTTCTTTTTTTTTTCGGCCGAATGAGAGGGGAGGCGGCTAAGTTTTGGTGTTGATTTCAAATGACTGAGCATTAGTTTAGGGTTTCTTTTAATTTTATTTTTATAAAGAGCGAAACGACACCGTTTTGGTGAGGGATCCGCGCGTTGACCCGACCCGACCCGGAGGGTCCGCGCGTTTTGCCTTAGGGGGATATTTGCGCCATAGGTCCCCCCCTCCCTTGTGGCGTGTTCGATGAGATCTCCTTCTTATCTTTGATTTTGGCGACGTAATTTTGCTTCTGTTTCGATTTGGTCCTTTGACCATGCGCTTGTATTCCCCTAGAACGAACCGTTTCAGTGATGTGGGAATATTTCACTACTGGTCCCTTCTCTCTTGCGCGTCTTACCATTTAATCCCTTTTTATTTTTATTTCGAGCCCAAAGTTTAATTTCGTTTTCAATTTAATCCCATTTTTTTTGCTGTTTAGGTTATTTTATTTAAAATTACTTGTTTTAATATTATTAATATCATCATACAATATTATTATATTATTATTGATATTATAATCAAATATTTGTACATTATATACTTATATTCTATATGTTGTATCCTATATACGTATTAATGTATTTTGTTATTACATACATATTTTAAAACATATACATATATACATACATATCTATATTTTATAATCTACGTATATATGCATGCATTTTTATTATCTTCATATATACATACATATTTTAGGATATATATAGGCATACATTTATCCCTTCATTATTATTTATGTACATATTTATGTATTTATCTACTTCCCTAATATATATATATCATATTTTATACCTTATATTATATATGTCCTATATATACGTTTTCATTTTCATATATACATTTAATGTTAATTCATTTATTTATTTACATGCTCATTATTATTATTTACTTAAGTGCTTTAATTTTTATTCGTTTATTTATTGATTTCTTTTATTATATATTTGCCATCTTATTTATTTATCTTTTCTTATTTTGCTTGTATTATCTTATTTGCATTATCATCATTATTATTTTACATTCATTTTTTACTCGGATTTATCCAAAAATGGAAAATTTCAAAATAAAAATAACACTCGATATTTGAGATCTTTGAGAGAATCGAGCCCTAACGTATTGGGTTCCGATTTTCTTTGTTGAATCAAAATAATCGAGATTACTCTTTTAAAAATGATAAAAAGTTCGTTATCGAGAATTCAATATATTGTGTCCTAACGCATTGGATGTGACATGTTATTTTCTCGAAACGATGATTTTTCAAAATAAATGTAATATTCAATGTTTAATATTTTGATAAATTGTGCCCTAACATATTGGGTTGCGATTTCTTCATTTGATTTAAACAATTGAATATTCATTTAAACTTTATTACACGAATCTTTTCAAACTCAAGTTTTAAACGATATCGGGAATTAAAAAATGATCGTGTCCTAACTTACTGGTCGTGATCCCTTTTTTATCCAAGATAGTTAAATGTCTTTTGAACAAGCATTTTCATTCGCGTATCGAGAATTCGAGACAATTGTGTCCTAACTTACTGGATATGATTCTCTTTCTCGAATAATGTGAAACATGCCATTTTCCTAAAAATTTTTAACTCTTTTAATACAAGGATCGTATTTTTAAATTCTTCAAAGTTTTCATTCTTTGACACTAAGACATTAAGTAATCAACTAGGTACCAATTTTGGGCGTATCGAGGGTGCTAATCCTTCCTCGTGCGTAACTGACTCCCGAACCCGTTTTTCTAAATTTCGTGGACCAAACTTGTTATTTTAATAAAATCAAACCGTTTATTAAAAACAACCCATTTTCGAGGTGATCCAATCACACCTCATAAAAAAGGATTGGTGGCGACTCCCGTTTCTTTTTTAAAACCCAAGTCGACCCCGTTTTTCAATCAAAAAAAAGGTGTCAACAGCTTGGCGACTCCGCTGGGGACAAGCACAAGAGTCAAGCCATGAGTTGATTACTTTTTGTCTTTTTGTCAAAAATCAAAAACCTAGTTTAAATATACAATCCTTTCATTGTATTTTTATTTATCTTTATTATGATCTTCGTCATTGTGATTCATAATTGCTGTGTTTAAGTTCAGATTTATTTTTACACATTGCATTGCATGACCGTTGGTCATACCCTTTTAAGTGGGAGTGAGAAGCTACGCCTTCATGAGGTTTTCACCTCCGCATGGGATAGTGAATCGCTTTCGGGATACATCCGTACCTATGTCTTCGTGAGATTTTCATCTCCGCATGGCCATAGGGAAATGTATTCCCCTGAACTGAACTCAGTCCGTATGAGCCTATAATGGGTGAGGATCGAGGAATCTGCTGGTTCGGGTACCCTTACTTTAGAACCAACCCTCATATGGTAGACTTAGGAACTTAACCTAGGTAGAGCCACTCCAAACCCCTAGTATCTACCCGATTAGGTACTTTTTGTTTTCCTTGTTTGCTTCTGTTTTTTTTACTAACCGATCTTGTTTTGTTTTGATTATGATTGCATTGCATTTTAGGAAAGAGATATGGATTCAAATCCAATTACTAAATTAGAAAGCTTGTCATGGGATACGAATTCCTTGATAAAGTGGAAAACAATACGACTTCCCAAATATATTCTGAGAAACACAAGAATGGCGATGGAAGAGTTCGTGACCTTGCTTGGTGGCCTGGGGATTCGAGACGATTGTCCAAAAGCCTTCAACAAGCTGACGAGGCCTTATGAAGATGGGCAGATGATGGATCGCGACCAAGATCAAGAAAATGAGCTAGCAATGGCATCTATTGGTGAGATTACCTCAAACATGCGGATGAAGAAAAAAATCGATGTTGTTTCTTGGAATATGAGGGTAAGGTCGTACATGTATCCGTTTTATGTAAGGGAATTTACTTTCTAGAAAAGTTTCCTAAATGTAATTGAATCAGAATCAACGTCTCTTTAGGTATTCATTTCATGCATTTGCATTACATTGCATCATATGCATTAGATTTTCACGAAGTGACCCTAATTATGTAAAATTATTTCAGCTAATCTGGAAAACCAATCAACCAAACATCCGTACGGTACTCGTCGCAAAGCCAAAGAAATGGATCAAAGATTAGAGAAATTGGAGCAAACGCAAAAAGAGGTGCAAGACCAGTTACAGGTGCAAATGAAAGAACATATGGAAAAGATCCAGAAAGACATGGCACAAAAGATGAAGGAGTCTCAGGAGGAACTAATGACTAAATTGACGCAACTAATAACCAAGGGAGTGGATAAAGGGAAAAATCCTGTGGTTTGCGATGAAGAAGGAAACAATGATGAGCCACTTTTTTCTCCAGGATACACGCCTCCGCAAGCGCAAATTCAGATTGAACCACATCCACGAAGATCTTCTGTTTCGATTAGGCCTCAGCACTTTCAAGGTGACGCTTCAATACCGAAGAACCTTCAGGGCAGATCTGGTTCTAGTCCTGACGATAATCTGGTTGTCCCGGACTTCGATGAAGTAGCGGAGAAAGACAAGATGAAGGAGGAGTTACCAAAGCAGTTTGAGGAGAAATGGAAATGGATTGAAGAGAAGTTTAGGGCGATAGAAAGTATCGACGGCTATCTTGGAATAGATGCGAAAGATCTGAGTTTAGTTCCGGATTTGGTACTTCCTTACAAATTTAAGATGCCGGAATTCGAGAAATATAATGGGACCAGCTGCCCAGAAGCCCATATTACTATGTTCTGTAGGCGTATGGCTGGATACGTCAACAACGACCAACTGCTCATACACTGCTTTCAAGATAGCCTCACAGGGACAGCGTCTAAGTGGTACAATCAATTGACGCGTATCCAGATTAGTTCTTGGAGGGATTTAGCACAAGCCTTTATGAAACAATACAGTCATGTAGCTGATATGGTCCTTGACAGAATTACCCTTCAAAATATGGAGAAAAAGCCTAATGAAAGTTTTAGGCAATACGCACAAAGGTGGAGGGAGGTCGCTATTCAAGTTCAGCCGCCACTCCTAGAGAAAGAAATGACGATGCTCTTCATCCACACATTGAAGGCCCCGTTCATCACTCACATGTTGGGAAGTGCTTCGATGAGTTTTTTAGACATAGTCATGAGCGGTGAAATGATTGAAAGTGCCGTGAGAAGTGGAAAGATTGATGCTGGGGAGAATACTAGAAGGTCAGACTTAAAGAGGAAGGAAAATGATGTGAGCAATGTGAACACCTACAACAAATCGATTACACAGCCAAGAAAGGTGATTACTAGTCAGCAAGGTTCATCTAGACAAGAATCGTATGTGAAGCAAGGCACTGAGAACCTTCAATTCACGCCAATTCCGATGTCATATAAGGAGTTGTATCAAAGCTTATTCAACGCACGTATTGTCGCCCCTCTCTACACGAAACCTCCACAGCCACCGTACCCCAAATGGCACGATGCGAATGCACATTGCGAATATCATGCGGGAAATACGGGGCATTCCATAGAGAACTGTATAGCCTTCAAGAAACTGGTTGAAAAGCTCATCAACATGGGTGTCGTCAAGTTTGGTGACTCATCTAATGCAGAAAATTCGCCACCCAATCATGATTAACAATGGGGTGAACGCAATATATGAGAAAGTGTTGGGAAGTTTTCACATCAATACCATATATGAAGGCATAATTGAAAAGGGATCTTATTAGATGTTCGCCCTTATAAACCTGGGAGTGTTCTAAAGAAACCTTGGTAGTATTTAGAGCTTACTCAGAGTAATATTCAAAACACACTTGTTGCTTTCAGCCTAGAGCAACAAGAAGTCTTTTGTGAAAAAGGCTTATGTCTGAACGTCATTATTTTAATGGAATGCATCTTTGCGATCTTTTGAACTAATATTTTTTTCATCGATCATTCTTTTATTCTTCCATCCAAATCATTCTTTCGTTCATTCATAATCATACTGTGCAGATAATTATTCTTAAATTCACACATTCTTTATATATTATTTTGTACCTACAATAGGTCCCTGGATATCAACGACATGAATAACACTGCTACAGACTTAGAACCTCCTTTTGAGCGAGATATGTGCTTAAAGGGATCTCACGACTTTGAAGATGACACAGATCGTAGCTTATCTCCAAACTTGTTGAGGATGGTAGAACAAAAGGATAAACAGATCCTACCTCTCAGTGAATCATTAGAAATTGTGAGCTTGATGAAGACTAGAATTAACCTGCCTACAGAGACGAAAAATTCAAAGATGTCTTTGTATGATCATACCAGGGTATGCCTCGAGTCTTATAATAAAACCTGCACAACAGCACGATGTCAGAAATTTACAGTGCGAACGATGCAATTCTTTGCCGGGGCAATACCGTTCTCGTCAATTCAGCATAGCTTTGCCCGTTTGAAGTCGAGTTTCTATTCCTTCAAGATGTTGCTGGATTTTATCCCGATCAAAAGTTTCCAGTTGTAGTTTTGCCCTAAAAGGCTCTATAAAGGAAATTCGATATCGGAGAAGATCCTTTGAAGGGGATAACAAGGACTTGTCCAATCCCAAGAGTTTAGATCCGATTCAAAAAAACAAGGGAAAAGGAAAAGAAAAAAAAACAAAATCAAAATCAAAAATAAAAATAAAAAGAAAAAGAGAAATTAATCAAAGTCAAAATAAAAATATGAAAAGCAAAGAAAAGAAAAGAAGAGGCCAAGGTGAAAACCTGCAAAAGGGCACTTCGCCAAAAAAAAAAAAAAAAAAAAAAAAAAGAAGAAGAAGATGAAGATGAAAAAAATGAAAAATGAAAAAGTAAAAAATGGAGAGGCTAAGGGGAAAACCCGCAAAGGGCACCTTAGGCCAAAGGGGATTTGAGTTGAAAACCCGAAAGAGGCGGCTCAAATACTGATCAAAATGGGGCATGAGGTGATATAAGCTGCTCAAGTTTTGTTCATATTGAGGCATGTGTTGATCTTGCCATGCCTGAATCAACAGGAAAGAATAGGCGACATCTTGGGGCATCGACAGAGCATTGTAGATCTCCTAAACACATGTCCAACTCAAAAGGGTCTTCAGAAAGTTTGTATAGAGAAGTTCAAGCTGTGATATCTGGGGCACCCAATTCTCATGTTATTTGTTGTTCTTGGAATACTTTTTCTTTCTTTCCAAGATATACATTCCCAATTAATTCTTTTGTTGTCCTTCTTCACTATTTTCGATAATTTGTTCTTTCGAGCTATGCTCAGAACCAACTTTATTCTTATCCATTGTTATGACCTTTTTGCAAGCATTGGAATAATGATTAATGGACTAATAAAACTTTCACAAAGGAAGTTTTGCATATTACTCTGAAAAGTTTCTAAATAATACAGGAACCTGAAACAGGACTATTGTTTAGAACATGCCAAATTTGAAGGTTGGAAATTTGAGAAGGAAGAGTCTAAGTTTGGACTTTCTCTTCAGATTTTGTTGTCCAAATATTGATTGAGCAAAATGACAAGATGTCGTGTTGGTGGCAGAGCTTCAATGAGCCAACAAGCGATGTTTACCAGGCAAAAGGAGAAGGTCTTCTGGGAGAAGAAAATTTTGCAATTGTGCATGAGCATTTGGTATGACATCTTGGGAATGAGCGAAGCAGATCGAAGACACAAACCTTGCCTCTTTCGGTTGTGATGGAGCTGGTTGGAGACAAAAGATCTTGCCTTTCTGCATTGACAGCGAAGCAGATCGAAGACACAAACCTTGCCTCTTTCGGTTGTGATGGAGCTGGTTGAAGACAAAAGATCTTGCCTTTCTGCATTGACAGCGAAGCAGATCGAAGACACAAACCTTGCCTCTTTCGATTGTGATAAAGCTGGTTGAAGACAAAAGATCTTGCCTTCTTGCATTGACAGTGAAGCAGGTCGAAGACACAAACCTTGCCTCTCTCGGTTGTAGTGGAGCTGGTTAAAGAAGCAGATCTTGCCTTCCTACATTAACAGCGAAGCAGATCGAAAACAAAGCCTTGCATCCATCGATTGCAGTGGAGCTAGTTAAAGAAGCAGATCTTGCCTTCCTGCATTAACAGCGAAGCAGATCAAAAACAAAGCCTTGCCTCCATCGGTTGCATTGGAGCTGGTTAAAGGTTACAGATTTTGTCTCCCTAAGCCGTAGCGGAGCAGATCAAAGACAGCAAATCTTATCTTCAAGTGTAAGGAAGCGGATTCAAACCACAAGTCCTATATCCCTGACCTGTAGTGGAATAGATTGGAAATTACAGATCTTGTCCCCCTGAAGTTACAGTGGAGCAGATTAAAGCCAGAGATCTTATCTTCCCGAGATTACAGCGGAGCAGATCGAAGACACTATCCTATCTCCCTGAAGTTACAGTGGAGTGGGTTAAAATAAAGGATCTTATCTCTCTGAGGTTACAGCAGAGTAGGTCGCATCAAGTCTTATTTCCCTGAAGATGCAGTGGAATGGATTGAAAACCACAAACCTCGTCCCCCTGAAGTTGCTACGAAGAAGATAAAGGCTACAGGACGCATCTCTCTAAAATGCAGTGGAATGGATCGAAGCAACAAGACCTAGTGGACTGGAATGAAACTACTTGAAATGGAGAAGTACCAGAACAAGTCAAGACTCGGCGAGACCGGGCAAAATGGGCCTTTCTTAGTCTTTGCTCTGTTATCGTTACACGACAACGAGCAAAGAGGGGCAGCTGTTGCAGGCCCATTTGCCCGGACCCAAGAAAGAAATAAAAGGCCCAGCTCCTGGCCTCCTCACCTGCCCTCTGTTCACAGCCGTCACCACGCCCACTTGCCCCAGACCTACCGCCACTCCTCTGGTAGCCACCAACTCCACCGCCATCGTTACATCACCTGCAAAGAATATGGCAAACACGCAAGCAGAAACGAAGAAAAACTCTATTTCTTTCTTTCGGCTATAAAAGGCCAGACCGATTATGTTTAAGGGGCTCTTTTTCAAAAATTCAAAAAACGAAGAAATTAATCAAAAAGAGACCAAGAGTTTCGAAAGGTTTTTTTATCCTTTTTATTTTTTATTTTTGATAAAATAAATAAATAAGCAAAACATACCTGTTGTCTTGGTTTCTCACCACGGTTAAAGGCCGTCGCCGGCGTTTTGACGCCACAAACCCGTTGAGCTCTCAACGAGGGTTTAAAAGAGGGAAAATAGGATCTGAAATAACCCTTTTTTCTTCCCTTTTATTTTTGATTTTTGGTTTTAAAAAAGGAGATAGAGATCAAATAAGGGCGGAAGAGACTTATCTTAGTAGTAACTCCTTCGAGTCCTTGCTTGCTTCGTCGTTATCGAAGCCTAGGCGAAGGTTCGGAGGCTCAGGAGCACGACCCTCGGATTCGTGGTCGAACAGGGCTAGATTTGGCCTTCGCTTGATGACCGTCGGCCGAGTACGGAGGCAAAACAACAATTGAAGTCTTTCTTTTTTTTTTCGGCCGAATGAGAGGGGAGGCGGCTAAGTTTTGGTGTTGATTTCAAATGACTGAGCATTAGTTTAGGGTTTCTTTTAATTTTATTTTTATAAAGAGCGAAACGACACCGTTTTGGTGAGGGATCCGCGCGTTGACCCGACCCGACCCGGAGGGTCCGCGCGTTTTGCCTTAGGGGGATATTTGCGCCATAGGTCCCCCCCTCCCTTGTGGCGTGTTCGATGAGATCTCCTTCTTATCTTTGATTTTGGCGACGTAATTTTGCTTCTGTTTCGATTTGGTCCTTTGACCATGCGCTTGTATTCCCCTAGAACGAACCGTTTCAGTGATGTGGGAATATTTCACTACTGGTCCCTTCTCTCTTGCGCGTCTTACCATTTAATCCCTTTTTATTTTTATTTCGAGCCCAAAGTTTAATTTCGTTTTCAATTTAATCCCATTTTTTTTGCTGTTTAGGTTATTTTATTTAAAATTACTTGTTTTAATATTATTAATATCATCATACAATATTATTATATTATTATTGATATTATAATCAAATATTTGTACATTATATACTTATATTCTATATGTTGTATCCTATATACGTATTAATGTATTTTGTTATTACATACATATTTTAAAACATATACATATATACATACATATCTATATTTTATAATCTACGTATATATGCATGCATTTTTATTATCTTCATATATACATACATATTTTAGGATATATATAGGCATACATTTATCCCTTCATTATTATTTATGTACATATTTATGTATTTATCTACTTCCCTAATATATATATCATATTTTATACCTTATATTATATATGTCCTATATATACGTTTTCATTTTCATATATACATTTAATGTTAATTCATTTATTTATTTACATGCTCATTATTATTATTTACTTAAGTGCTTTAATTTTTATTCGTTTATTTATTGATTTCTTTTATTATATATTTGCCATCTTATTTATTTATCTTTTCTTATTTTGCTTGTATTATCTTATTTGCATTATCATCATTATTATTTTACATTCATTTTTTACTCGGATTTATCCAAAAATGGAAAATTTCAAAATAAAAATAACACTCGATATTTGAGATCTTTGAGAGAATCGAGCCCTAACGTATTGGGTTCCGATTTTCTTTGTTGAATCAAAATAATCGAGATTACTCTTTTAAAAATGATAAAAAGTTCGTTATCGAGAATTCAATATATTGTGTCCTAACGCATTGGATGTGACATGTTATTTTCTCGAAACGATGATTTTTCAAAATAAATGTAATATTCAATGTTTAATATTTTGATAAATTGTGCCCTAACATATTGGGTTGCGATTTCTTCATTTGATTTAAACAATTGAATATTCATTTAAACTTTATTACACGAATCTTTTCAAACTCAAGTTTTAAACGATATCGGGAATTAAAAAATGATCGTGTCCTAACTTACTGGTCGTGATCCCTTTTTTATCCAAGATAGTTAAATGTCTTTTGAACAAGCATTTTCATTCGCGTATCGAGAATTCGAGACAATTGTGTCCTAACTTACTGGATATGATTCTCTTTCTCGAATAATGTGAAACATGCCATTTTCCTAAAAATTTTTAACTCTTTTAATACAAGGATCGTATTTTTAAATTCTTCAAAGTTTTCATTCTTTGACACTAAGACATTAAGTAATCAACTAGGTACCAATTTTGGGCGTATCGAGGGTGCTAATCCTTCCTCGTGCGTAACTGACTCCCGAACCCGTTTTTCTAAATTTCGTGGACCAAACTTGTTATTTTAATAAAATCAAACCGTTTATTAAAAACA
This sequence comes from Gossypium hirsutum, assembly GCF_007990345.1. Classification (NCBI taxonomy): domain Eukaryota; kingdom Viridiplantae; phylum Streptophyta; class Magnoliopsida; order Malvales; family Malvaceae; genus Gossypium; species Gossypium hirsutum. Next base: position 2,218,543 of record NC_053425.1, read on the forward strand.
ACCCATTTTCGAGGTGATCCAATCACACCTCATAAAAAAGGATTGGTGGCGACTCCCGTTTCTTTTTTAAAACCCAAGTCGACCCCGTTTTTCAATCAAAAAAAAGGTGTCAACAATGTCAACGTTTAATTAAATTTTCAAAATTTTAAGATATTAAAAACTATTTTTTTTATAATTTTTATACTATGTAATAATTTTAATTTTTAAAAATAGAATTTTTTATTTTTAAAATTTTTAAAAATAATTAAATGATGAGGTGTCATCATGTGGCTATCCAAGTGTATGCTGCATTAGCGAATTTAAAAAATCGTTAATTTTTCTATTTATCTTGGGGTGATTTGATAAAAACGAAAGTTCAAAGACTAAAAAAGATGAAAAATAAATGAATGACTAATTTTTGTTTTTTTTTTTTGTAAAATTGAAGGGCCAAAAAAATTATTATGGCAAAAAAATAAAAATAAAAATTTCTTTTCTCCTCTAAAAGTAGAATCTAAAGTTAAACAACTTTATAAAAATTTAAAAAGAATTAATTTCTTAAGATAAATATTAAATAATAATATTTATGAACTTGAACACCGGAAATGTATGAAATTTATTGTTGTTCATTGAATTTATTTTTTAACAATTACTTTTGTTCTGACCATTGAGAAAATTTTCTAACCCTTATATATATATATGTCCATATTATTGCATGTGCTTCTTTTATTTAATTACATTGCCAAAGGTTGCTTATTGCGATTATGGTAATTTGCAATAGCATTCCTTGACTAATTCTTCTCATTTTCTATGTTAGTATCCTCCTCTTTAAAATTTGGGTCTTAGTTGCTTTCTGAATATCACTATTCCATTTTCCTTTTCGACCCACTGGTAAATTCAATGGGAGCTTCTACTTTCGATTCTGGAGAAGCTGCCACCCCTGAACTCAAAAATACCTTATCGGCTGTCAGAGATGCTACCTCATCAAAAACTTTCTCCTCTTGTTCTACTACGAATTGGATTGAGAGCACCGAAACCAATGAGAACACAACCAAAAAACCCTTCACCATCTTTTTTATTTTCTAAAAAGGTTAAGAAAAAAAAAGGAAAGATATATTTTTATTGATACTTAAGGATGAAAATGAGACCAAATTTAAAGAATTTAAAACGAGATATTTTGGGTGAATTTAGGGGTCGTTGACTAGTCCAGTGCCTAATAGGCATACACAACAAACATACATATAACTTCTCTCCACATTTTCAATGGCCATGTTTATCATTATTATTGGTGGTTTAAATTTGCTTCTCTTTGTTTCACTCGAAGAGGTTTTGGGTAATTGTTGATTTGTTTTAAAGAAAAAAATGTTATGAATAGTATACTTATTTTAAGCACGTGCCCTATACAAGATTTTGAATATTGATTAAGGTTAATTAATGTTTTAAAACATTTTCCTCCAAACGTTTAAATACTAAATATTTCATATATCTCAAGAGTGATAGTTATAGTCTTTCAAAGTTTTATTAGTACGATGATACTTGTTTTTAGAGAATATATAAGACAACTTAGAAATCTAATTTAAAAATATATATTTGAGTGTGTGACAAATTCGTAACACATATTGTGAGAAAAAAAAAAACAATACCATCATACTAGTTAGAGGGGTGCATATGGGCCGAGCCGGGCCGGGCTTGGATAAAATTTTTGTCCATTTTCTACGCCCGGCCCGGCCCGAATCATGGGCATAAAAATTTGTCCAAGCCCGGCCTGAAATAAAATTGTTAAGCCCGAGCTCGGCCTGGCCCGATCTATTTCGGCCCATATTAATTTTTTAAAAATTTATTTTATTAAATAAAAATTTTAAAATATAATAAATCAAATATATTTAAAAACATAAAAATAAATATTAAAACAATAAACAAATAAAAAATGAGATTAAATCAATTTTTAAAACAATACACAAATTCAAAATATAATAAAAAGTGGTTATATTAAGATTGAAAATAAAATGTAAATATGATTAAAAATAAATAAATATATTTAGTATATAATTCGGGCCGGGCCAGGTCGGGCTCGGGCCAAAAAAGGTTTACTAGAGGCCCAGCCCATTTTCTAAACGAGCTTCGTTTTTTTGCCCAAACCCATATTTCGGGCCTATATTTTTACCCGAACCCTCCCATTTTTTTGACGGGCCTTCGGGTCGGGTCGGATAGCCCTGCCCATGCACACCTCTAATACTAATATTAAAATTTTTTTATTGTTTTCGATTCAAACTCAAAACTACGACAATAATTATAAGCTTCAAAACATTTTATTAAATCCTCAAACTTTTAGTATACATCGAATAAGTATTCTGTTAGCCTAGCTATTAACTTGGGTTTAAATGTCAGCTCAAATTTAATGTGAAATATATCTAAAATATGTAGATTGATTTGAATATATATATATATATATATATATATAAATGGATAGTATGGAACCGATTAGTAACAAAAAAAAAGAAAGAAGGTTTAATAATGCTTTTAATCTTTATATTCTTTAAAAATTTGAAATTTAGTCCATTTGCTTTTAATTATAGGAGTTTAGGCCTTCTATTTGTCTAGTTTAAAAAATAAAGTCTAAATGATAATATTGTTAACGGACTTTTGTTAAATTTGAATATCCAGCATTCTAATACTCAAATTCTTTGATTTAAAAATTAGAGTCTAGTCAATAATACATATTAATTTTAGTGGAAGTAAATTAATAACACTATAAATCGGGCTTTAAATTTTAAATCAAACAAGGGACTAAATTCTTAAAATTAAAAGTAGAGAGACTAAATTTCAAAAAAACGCAAAAAGTACAATGATTGAGGGCATAATTGAACTAAAAAACAGTCTTTCTAAAATTTCGTTGTGACTATTTTTTTTAACACGTGAGATCTAAATTGTTCATATGATAAGTAATAGCGTGTTTATATTGATCATTACATTTAATATATGTTGGACCTCACATTTAAGCTAGCACTTATCCCCTAAATTTGATTAATACAATATTAATATTTAGAGATTCAATTAAATTATTTTAAAGTTGAGGGACCAATTAAAAATTTAAGTGATAGTTTAAAAATGTTTGATGAGATTAAATCGATAAAAAAAAAAGTTTAAAGGAAGTTGTTTGTGATTTGTTTAAAAAAACAACAACAAAGTAGCATGTGATAAAAATATTTAATTTCATCTTGTCATGTAAGAAACATAGGTCTAACCTTATAATTCTATATGCAAATAAATAAATATAAAATTTTTTTAAAGAGTTTACTATCAATACATCTAACAACAATATATATATAATATAATATTTTATTTAAAAAATTATAAGTGGAGTACATTTAAATAATTATAATTAGAATTATACCCAAGGTTATTAAACTATTCATAAATTTACGTTTTGATCACTTAATTTCAAAAAGTTATAAGTGATCATTGGACTACTAAAATCGTTGTTGCATTATCTCTGTTTGCACCATCTGCACCAATAAAAAACTTTCTTCCTTTTTCCGTTCTATAGTTTAGTTTTTTCTATGAAACTTCTTCGATCTTGGATACTGATCGTTAAATTGATTTGGATCTAAAGTATGTTCTGATCACAATACCGATTATTAAATTGTTACTTGGAGCTCACCAATTAGACTTTATAAAAAAAAAGGCTTAACAATCCAATGATTATTTTATAATTTTTTAAAGTTAAATAATCAAAACATAAACATACTAATAATTTAATAATCTTAATCAAAATATATCCGAACTTAAATTCAAATAAATCCGTAAAATTTACCATAATAAAAGTTTATAGTTAGATTAATTAATGGCAAATAAATATTATATGGAAAAAAAATTAAAAGGGAAACGCGGTAACCCATCAAAAAAGGAAGTGTTAATTTCATTCTATGGAATGAGCTAATCAACAGCTGTATATTTTGGTGGTATTCCCATTTAATTTTAATTTTTTTTAACAAAAGAGGTTTAAAATAGAATAATAATTTTTTTTGAGATTTATATATTTTAAAATAATATTTATAAAAATTTAATAAAATTATTGGGACAGACAATTATTGGATGGAATTAATAAAATTCATGAAATATTCATATACCATAAATCAAGTCGTAAATTCCCTTCATATAAAAAAATAAAAATACAGCTAAGGTATTTTCTTTAAATGGAAAAATATTAATGGAATAAAATTTATTTTTTTCATAAAACTAAATATAATTTTTCACCTATCCAATTAAAATAAAGGAATTGAACCGATTTTTTGAGCGAAATGCTCGAAATTAATAAAATATAAAAAATCGAGACAAAAAATTAATTTTATTATAATTTAATATATATCTGTAAAAACGTAAATATAATATTAAAGAAAAAAAGGGGAAATTCATGAATGTAATAATTTTCGGTCATAAAATTCATTTAATTATATATATATATTTTTTCTCTTTCCCTCCCAACAACTATTATTATTACACTTTTTCTTCACTTCGATCTTTGTACCTTCCAATGGAAAACATCGACCACCGTCACTTCCTCCTCCCTTTCCTTCTCCTTTCCGCCGTCCTCTCCGCCGCAGAGGATGGTGCCGTCATTCTCAAGCTAGCTTCATCCCTTAGTCCACTTCCCAGCGGCTGGTCTTCCACCTCTTCAGACAACTACTGCAGCTGGTCAGGCATCAATTGCGACAAATCCAACCGCGTTACTTCCATCAACTTAGCTTCCAAATCCTTGTCCGGTTCACTCCCCGCCGACATCTCCACCTTGTCGGAACTCCGTACCGTATCGCTTCAACACAATTCCTTATCTGGGTCCATCCCATCTTTCGCCAACCTTTCCAACTTACAAAACATTTACCTCGACGGCAACTCGTTCACCTCGGTCACCCCCAACGCGTTCTCCGGGTTAACCAGTCTTCAAAAACTGAGTTTAAGCGAAAACACGAAGCTGAGTCCATGGACATTCCCAGATTTATCCCAATCAACGAGTCTCGTCGAAGTTCAACTCGACAACACCAACTTATACGGCACTTTACCCGATGTGTTCCAATCTTTGAACAGTTTACAAAGCATAAGGCTGTCTTACAACAACTTGAACGGCACATTGCCGGCTTCTCTCGCCGGTTCAATGATTCAAAATCTTTGGATCAACAATCAGAATGTTGGGTTCACAGGTACTTTAGATGTTTTAGCTAACATGACAGATTTGCTTCAAGTTTGGGTTCATAAAAACATGTTCACTGGTCAGATCCCAGATTTGTCTAAATCTGTGGGTATCTTTGATATTCAGCTTAGAGAAAACTTATTGACCGGTCCAGTTCCAGGATCTTTGATTAATCTCCCTAGTTTGAAGAACATTTCATTGTCTAATAACAAATTACAGGGCCCATTTCCAAAATTTCCCAACACTGTTGAGAACATTGCTGTTAATGGTACTAATAATTTCTGTAATAGTAATGGTGATCCTTGTGATCCTCAAGTTACTACATTGCTTGAGATTGCTGGTGGTTTTGGGTACCCTGTTTTTCTCTCGGACGATTGGTCTGGAAATGATACTTGTCAATGGGTTTTTGTTACTTGTGATTCACAAGGCAATGTGGATACTGTGAATCTCGCAAAGAAAAACTTGGTTGGAACAATTTCGCCGGCGATTGCGAACCTCACGAAGTTGAAGAACTTGAATCTGAATGATAATAACTTAACAGGTTCAATCCCTGATGGTTTGATTAAGTTGAATAGTTTGCAGCTTATCGATGTGTCTAACAACAATCTCACCGGTGACATTCCGAAATTTTCGGCTTCAGTTAAGTTTACTTATGCTGGGAATATTTTACTAGGAAAATCTAGTGGTTCTGGTGGTGGAGGAACTTCAGGTTCTGGAGGATCTAGTGGAGGTTCGAGTGGTAGCTCGAAAAGCGGTAGCAATGGTAAGAATTCTGTAGCTTTGATTGTCGGTATCGTCATTGGTGTAGTGGTTTTCGTTGCTGTTGTATGCTTTGTTTCGTATAAGTACGTGATGAACAAGAAATATGGGAAATTCGGTGTGATGGATGGTAATGCTAGTGATGCTGAGAAGGGAGTAGTTAAGAATGGGGCGATGAATGGTTATGGAGGATTGCCTAGTGAAATGCAGAGCCAAAGTAGCGGTGATCATAGTGATCGCTATTTGTTTGAGGGTGGAAATGTGGCGATCTCAATACATGTCCTACGAGAGGTGACTGATAATTTCAGTGAGGCTAATATTTTAGGAAGAGGGGGTTTTGGGATTGTGTATAAAGGTGAATTACACGATGGCACGCAGATTGCTGTCAAGAGGATGGAGTGTGCAGCTAAAGGTACTAAAGGTTTGAACGAGTTTCAAGCTGAAATTGCGGTACTTACGAAGGTTAGGCACAGGCATTTGGTTGCACTTTTGGGTTACTGCATCAATGGCAATGAGAGGCTCTTGGTTTACGAGTATATGCCTCAAGGTACCCTTGGTCAACATCTCTTTGAATGGCGAGAAAATGGGTATGCTCCACTTACTTGGAAGCAACGGGTCACCATTGCACTGGATGTCGCGAGGGGGGTCGAGTATTTGCACTCTTTGGCACAACAAAGTTTCATTCACCGGGATTTGAAGCCTAACAATATACTACTCAGTGATGACATGAGGGCAAAGGTTGCGGATTTTGGCCTTGTTAAGAACGCACCTGAGGGAAAGTACTCTCTGGAGACAAGACTGGCTGGAACATTCGGATATCTTGCTCCTGAATATGCTGGTAAGTCAATCTTCATTTGGAAACTCGAGCCTTTCAAAGTAATTTAGGTGCATCTTTAATTTTTCAATGTGTTGGTGTTTGAGTTCCCGAGTACTAAAGATATTAGCTGTTAATGTGGTGGGGTTTCTTCACTAGAACCCGAACAACAATGCAGTAACTTTTGAAGTTTTTTCAGGTTCTAAGTAGATCATAATGTTCTGCATCCTGTATAGTTTGATAAATTTTGCTAATTTGAACAGCTAGAAATAAGTTTATGTTTAGTACCTTATATATCGATCTTACAGGGAAGATACAGGCTTTGTTATCCTGGCTTTTTATTTTTCGTGAGGTTCCCATGTTTGATGCATATCTGGACATTAGAATGGGAGTAAGAGCTCCCAAAGATCCTCCAAATCCATAGAGAAATTTAGAATCCCATACTTACATCTGAGTTCGAATAACATAGAATATGGACTATATACTTATTTTTCTTTTAATCTTGACAGCAACTGGACGGGTGACAACAAAGGTGGACGTGTATGCATTTGGAGTGGTCTTGATGGAGATAATAACCGGCAGACAAGCTTTAGACGTAACCTTACCCGATGAGAAATCGCATTTGGTCACATGGTTCCGCAGGGTTCTAGTCAACAAAGACAACATTCCCAAAGTGGTTGACGAAACAATCAACTGTGATGACGAGGAGACAATGGCGATGATATTCAAGGTAGCCGAGTTAGCCGGTCACTGCACCGCTCGCGAACCGCATCAAAGACCCGATATGGGGCATGCTGTCAACGTGCTTGGCCCTCTCGTAGAGCAATGGAAACCTACTACCCAAGAGGATGATGGAAACACCGGTATTGAGCTTAACATGAGCCTCCCTCAGTTCCTACAAAAATGGCAAGCTGATGAAGGTACTTCAACGATGTACGGTGATTTCTCATACTCCGAAACCCAAACAAGCATCCCCGCAAAGCCCTCAGGATTTTCAGCTACATTCAGCTCTTCCGATGGCCGGTGACGGAAAATTATAGCTAAATAGTGTTTTGGTCATATAATGTTTATCTTTGTTGTTGTTTCTTCAAAAGCTAGCCAATTGCTTTGTTTTGTTTGGTGAATTTATTTATATATTATTTCCATAGGAAAAAAGAAAAGGATCTTTGGAGGGAGAGAGAAATTGTATAATATTTTCATATTCTTTTTAACTTTTTTCAATGTAATGATAATTATTATTTTTCAATTAGTTCACCATTTTTAAGACACTTTTTAAAGGGTTATGTTTAATTTTCAAAATTATAATTTTTAGATTACTATTTAGTGATGAGTTTAAATTTTTAATAAATATTAATTTGTTTAGTCAAATATATAATTATATTGAATCTAAACTAGTTTACTTGATAAATGCATTTTATTTTCACAATTTATATAGCATAATATCAAAAAAATTATGCAATAATTTACAAATATCAGATTAAAAATAAAATAATTTAATGATTCTCTTAAATCTTATATCGGATTACATAATAAATCAAGGTAATTGTATATATAATCGAAAATAAATTTTTATATTATACTTTGAAATAATTTACTTATCTTATTTTGTTTTATCGATTCAATTAAAAAATAATTCAAATAAAAGCCCAACAAATTACAAAAAAATTCAACATCAAACCCGACTCAATTTTTACCATTTCAAGCATCTATTGGTAAACTCAAAGACAATGTCTAAACAAAAACATATATCCAACCAAAGGAGACAAGAACACACCCCACCTTGTCCTAACTTCATAATCTTTACCTTTTGATTTACAAAATCTATAAACCAACACTACATTAATCATTAACACATAATCTTTTGTTTCATGTCCTTTTTCTTGATTGTAATAAATTAAAGAACTAATCTTATCTACTTCCCACTTAATTTACTCAATTTCTCCTCTTTATAAAGCAACCACTTTAGAGCCAAATCCATCACATTGCAACACATAGAAACTTGTAAGAATCAACAATGGCGACGGCTCTTCTTACAACAATCCTCTTGTCTTCTTTCCTTGTTGTTTCATGTAAGTCTTTCAATGTCCAAAAATGGTGAAATTTCGTTTTTTTTTTAATTAAAGATTAACCCTTTTTTTGTATGTGTTCGGTTTTTAACAGCGGCTGAAATCTCGAGCAAGATTGGTATAAACTATGGTCGAATAGGGAACAATTTGCCATCACCATATCGAACCATCGAGACCGTGAAATCGATGAATGCCGGCCGTATTAAGCTCTATGATTCCGACCCTGAAATATTGAAACTTTTATCAGGGACCAACATTCATGTATCTGTTATGGTACAAAACAATGACATAATCCGTATCGCTTCGAGCCAAGCTGTTGCCGAACAATGGGTACAAGACAATGTCTTGGCTTATTACCCCGACACAATGATTCGGTTCGTGTTAGTTGGTAACGAAGTCCTAAGCCACCAAGATCGAAGAATTTGGCCTAGTCTTGTCCCTGCCATGCGTAGGATCAAGAACTCGTTGAACACGCACGATATCAAGAACATTAAGGTCGGTACGCCATTGGCTATGGACGTATTGCAATCAACTTTTCCACCGTCGAGCGGTAGGTTTCGGCCCGATATTACTGATACGGTCATGGCACCGTTGTTAAGATTCTTGAATGGAACCAAATCGTTCTTTTTCATTGATGTTTATCCTTATTTAGCATGGTCAGCTAATCCGAAAAACATCAGTTTAGATTTTGCTCTCTTTAGAAGCAGGGTGAACCAAACTGACCATGGAAGTCACTTGGTTTACACCAATCTATTAGACCAAATGCTCGATTCGGTCATTTTCGCAATGAGAAAACTCGGATACCCCGATATCCGACTTGCTATAGCCGAAACCGGGTGGCCAACCATAGGTGATATCGATCAAGTAGGTGCTAATATCAACAATGCAGCCACTTATAACCGAAAACTAGTCCAAAAAATGACTGCTAAACCACCATTAGGGACACCAGCTAGACCTGGTTCAGTCACACCAACATTTATTTTCTCCTTATATGATGAAAACCAAAAGACAGGTCCAACAACCGAAAGACATTGGGGCTTGTTACGTTCCAATGGAACACCGATTTACGAAATCGATCTCACCGGTAAACGACCTCTCTCGAGTTACAAACCATTACCCGCAGCTAGAAACAACGTACCATATAAAGGTAAGGTATGGTGCGAAGTGGCACCGGGGGCTGACGCGATGAACTTATCGATGGCATTGTCGTACGCCTGTGGCCAAGGTAACCAAACTTGCGCTGCATTGAACCCTGGTAGACAATGTTATGAGCCAGTATCTGTTTTTTGGCATGCAAGTTATGCATTTAGTTCGTATTGGGCTCGGTTTCGGAAACAAGGTGCAACTTGCTACTTCAATGGCTTAGCTAGACAGACCAGAGCTAACCCAAGTAAGTTTTATTGTTTGGTCTGATCATTACAAGCTTGAAATTTTGTCTTGAAAATCTTTAATTTGGTTCCTTTTTTCAGGTCGTGGACACTGCAGTTTCCCAAGTGTGACACTCTGAAGAAGATTTTTTTTTTCAAGTTCAAGCTTAAGGTTTCTTCTATCAAGGACTTGCAGACACAGTGGTGTCAATTAATATATATATATATAAATACATATATATAGTAGGAACTTACTTTATCTTATGTTTGTTGTAAGGGAATAACAATATTTTATGACATAATTACAAGAAAATAACTGTCTTTGTTTTGCCATCAAATTTAAAGAAGAGAAAATTTCTCATTTTCAAGTTCTTTGTTTTTCCCTGCAAATCAATCCACATAGAACATAAATTATTTGAAGTTTTGTGATGTATCAATTGTTATGTATGATTAAAAAATTAAGGTTCCTTATTGAATAGATTTGAGTCTTCGATTTTGGTTGTTGACAGAGATGAAAACAAGAGGTCATCAAATTCTAAAAATTTTATGATCAAATGGCCTAAATTGAATACTTAATAAATGAGAGGTACTAAAATTGATATTACTCCACTTAATCAAGGGATCTAAACCCATTCTACCCTTGTAGCTAGACCTTGATTATTAAAGTATGGGAGGAATTTTAAGTTTAACTCGAGTTGTTGAAGTTTTACTCAATTCGATTTAATGTTTCTGAAATATAATTAGTGGTCGAATTGGTTACTTATCAATTTTCGAGCTGACTAATTGATTTAATTTTAATTAAATAATTTATTAAAAAATTATAAAATTAAAAGAAAATTATGACCAAATGTAGCCTTTATAAACCCTAAATTATACTTGGATTTTTTTCTTACACTTAAAAAGCCCAAAAAAGAATCACTTCGTTGAACCGGGTGGGTTTGGCTTCAAGTCATCAACAAAGGCTAATGTATGCCAATTCTTCACTATCTTCACCAACTCCAAAACTGTGCCAAGCACCGTTCTATCATCTCCACCAAACAACTCCATGCCCATTTCATTAAACTTGGCGTAACCCAGTTTCTCGCTTTAAGCAATACTCTCTTAAATGTCTATGGCAAATGCAGCCTCCTTCAAGATGCTCTCCAGCTGTTCGACGAAATGCCACAAAGAGACCATGTTTCATGGGCTACCTTTCTTACTACTCAAAACCAAGCCAACTTACCCGACAAGACCCTATCTATGTTCCCTGCCATGTTTTCACTTGACAGGTTGCTGCCTGATGATTTTGTTTTTGCTAGCCTTGTCAAGGCTTGTGGTAGCTTGGGTGCTATTAAACAAGGTAAGCAAGTTCATGGCAACTTTTTAGTATCACCCTATTTTGATGATGATGTTGTCAAGTCATCTTTGGTTGATATGTATGCAAAATGTGGATTACCTGATGATAGTCGTTTAGTTTTCGATTCTATTAAGTTGAAAAATATGGCTTCTTGGACTGCTATCATATATGGCTATGCTAGAAAAGGAAGAAAAGAAGAGGCTTTGGAGTTGTTTTTAAGGGTTCCCCTGAAAAATTTGTTTGCTTGGACTTCTTTGATATCTGGGTTAATACAGAGTGGAAATGGGGTTGATGCATTTGGCTTGTTTGTTAAGATGAGAAGGCAAGGGATTAGTATAATTGACCCTCTTGTGCTTTCAAGCATTGTTGGTGCCTCTGCTAATTTAGCGATGTTGGAACTAGGAAAGCAGGTTCATGGACTCGTTATACAGCTTGGATACGAATCTTGCGTGTTTATAAGCAATGCTCTTGTGGATATGTATGCAAAATGTAGTGATATGTCGGCAGCAAGGGATGTTTTTAGTAGGATGTCACGAAGAGATGTTGTTTCCTGGACGTCAATTATAGTTGGGGCTGCTCAGCATGGACAGGCCGAGGAAGCATTGTCTTTGTATGATAATATGATTTTGAATGGAGTCGAGCCGAACGAAGTGACCTTTGTTGGATTGATTTACGCTTGTAGTCATGTTGGTTTAGTGAATAGAGGCCGTGAACTTTTTAAGTCTATGGTTGAGGATTACGGGATTCATCCTTCCTTGCAGCATTACACATGTTTGCTGGATCTGCTTGGTCGATCTGGACACCTCGAGGAGGCTGAAAGTGTTATAAACTTGATGCCATTTAAGCCTGATGAACCTACATGGGCAGCATTGTTAAGTGCATGTAAGCAATACAGAAATGCCAAAATGGCCATTAAGTTTGCTGACCATCTATTTAGCTTGAAACCAGAAGAACCTTCAACATATATTCTATTATCTAATACATATGCTAGTTCCGGTTTGTGGGAACATGCTTCGAAAGCAAGGCACTTGCTGGAGTCTCTGGAGGTTAGAAAAGAACCCGGTTATAGCTACATCTATTTTGGCAAAGAAAGCCAAATGTTTTACGCCGGGGAAACATCTCATCCGATGAAGGATGAGATTTTCGGTTTGTTAAACGAGTTGGATGTAGAGATGAGAAGAAGAGGTTATGCTCCAGATACCAGCTATATTTTGCATAACACGGGTCACCAAGAGAAGGAGAGGCAACTTTTTTGGCATAGTGAGAGATTAGCCGTTGCTTACGGGCTTCTTAAATCCGTTCCGGGAACCGTCATACGGATAGTGAAGAATCTCCGCGTGTGTGGAGATTGTCATACCGTCTTAAAACTCATTAGCGACATAGTGCAAAGAGAAATCGTGGTCCGAGACGCCAAACGATATCACCATTTTAGTAGTGGGAAATGTACATGCAATGACTTTTGGTGACTCTGTTTTCAATTCCATTGTGTTTCATCTTTATATTTCTGCCACCATTTTAAGTGAACATTTTTTTTTTATTCTACTCGGACTTGGCCAGTTATCATTTTTTTTAATACCTTTTAAATCTTAAAATTTATTTTACATTTCCAAATTAAAATCAATTCAAATAAATAATTTTTAATAATTGTACATGAAACCCAAATTTCTTTTGATTATATGATCTCGAGTCTTTCATACTAAGCTAAAAGTAAAGAAAAATCTTTACAACTAATTAAATTAATTAATTTTATCTTTCATGCCAAACAAAACCTTGAACTTTTTTATCACTTCTTTACCTAAACAAAGAACAAACAATTCATTTAATTAATTGCAATAATTTTTCTTTGCTTTTTAACTTAGTATGAAACATTCGATATTATATAATAAAAAAATTAAATTTCATAGACAATTATAAAATATGAGTTATTGAGTTGATTTCATTAAAAATAATATGAAAAGATAAAATAAAAATTTAAATTTAGAAGATGATTAATTTAATTAATTTGAATATTACATCAACAAATCGGTTAACATTATCAAAGAATAAATTTTTTAATAACTTATTTATTTGATTTGTAACACCCCTACACCCGGTCCGATTGTATGGACCCGGTATAAGACTATTACATTTGGTGCCAAAACGGTTTTGGCTAGATACTGATTAATTTAAACATTTATACATAGTATTTTAACTTACTAAACCACATTTGTAAACATACTTATAGTTTCACTAATTCATTTCATATAGACCAAAATACTTTAAGTAACCCAAAATAGATAGAATTTCAAGAGTTTGCATTTTAGTCCCTAACACATGGGAACACATTTGGTCTACCTATGTACATGCCATTTTAATTTAAAATATGGTACCTACTCTTGAAGCTCTTGAGGATGTGATGAGATGAGAGATCTCCTAACCTGACTCTACCTCTTCGAGTCTAACTGTACTTATGCATTACACAGGTGAAGGCTTAGTAAGCATTACAAGAGTTAAATAGATAAATGAAACATAACATAATATTTTAAACTTATTCAACTAATACATATTTACACAACTTATTCAACTTATACATGTCGAAACCCTTTTTTTTTTTTAAATCAACTTTTTATTTTAAAATGAAAATAGGAGTCGCCACCAATCCTTTTTCATGAGGTGTGATCGGATCACCTCGTAAAATTGATCATTTTAATAAACAAATTGATTTACTAAAACAACGATTTTTGGTCTACATAATTTAGGAAACGGGTTCGGGAGTCGATTACGCACGAGGAAGGATTATCACTCTCGTAACGCCCAAAATTGGTACCTAGTTGATTAATTAAAGTCTTAGTGCCGTAAATTAAAAACTTTGAAGAGAATTTAAAATACGATCCCACTTTGCATAACGTTATTTTTTCACTTAAAAATCACTTGGATAAATCAAAATATATGTTAAAGACCCTCTTATTTCGAGGTAACAAAATGTCGCATCCCGTAAGTTAGGACACAACACCTCGAATCCTTGAGAATAAACTTGTCTTTTATTTATTTTTTATTTAAATCGGATGTATTTTTAATTTTAAAAGGATATTCGGTTATCTACGTTCAACGAGAAAGTCAAAACCTAGTAAGTTAGAGCACGACTTCTCAAATCTCCAAATACGAAACATTGACTTATTTTTTTAGAAACTTTTTTTTTGAATAATAACAAATGTAATATTTAAAATGATGTATATTTAAAATGATAAATTAACTTAAAATAATCGGAAAATACATGATTGAAAAGACACAACTTGAAAATGCCAAAAATAATAAAAAGGTAGAACAAAACAAGACAAAATAAAATAAAATAAAATAAAATAATGAGATAATAATGACAATATGACAATATGTACAAATATAAACAATATGAATTTTAAAATAAAAAGTGAGACAATAACAATAAATTGATAAATAAATAAATAATAATAAAAATGAAAAGGCTGAAATTAAATAAAGGACTTAATTGAAATTAAAATGAAGTTAAAGGGATGAACTGTAAATAATAAAATAATTTAAACAGTATCAAGGATTAAAATAAAACGCGCAAAAGGAACGGGGATTAATTGGGGAAATATCCCAAACCCTGTCGAACGCACCCTTTCCCTTGGCAAGTCGAGGGACCAAAATGAAAGAACAATAAAATTACATGGTAAAAATTAAAAAGAAAAAAGAAATAGAAATAGAACTCGATGTTAAAAACTATTAAAAATAAAGGACCAAAGAAAAAATAGACCCTACCCATATCAAAACACGCAGGTCTCACGCTGTTCGGGTCGGGTTATTTGGCTAAAAGTCAAAACGACGTCGTTTCGTGTATCCCCCTCTTAAAATGGTCTAAGGACCAAAATGAAAATCAAATCAAATCAAATGGTCAAATTTAAAAAAAAAAAGCAGGACCACACTAGAAACAGCTTAAAAAGCGGAAGGACTAGGGTTGCAATTATACCCTAGTCACAAAGCAAGCGCATCCTGAGGTCCTGGGTCGAGCAAAAGGGTCAGAGGCCAAAACGATGCCGTTTTGGACATCTGAGGCTAGTTCCAAAACAACACCGTTTTGGGAGCCTATATAAGTGAATTTTTTTTCAAAAATTTCATTTCAAACCAGTTTTTTTTTTTTTAAATTTTGAAACCCCAATTTTTCCTCCAGCCTCCATACGTTCAATCGTCGGGCCACCATGGCGATCGCCAATCGTTGGCGACGCCGCCGCCATCCGCGATGGCCGAAAAGCCCAAAAGTACCGTTTTCGACCTCCTTTCGAAGGGAAAGCCTTTTCCTTTAAAAAAAAGTCTAAAAAAAAAACTTTGATTCTCTTACAACTGTCGCGCAGTCCGTTCCAGCAGACCCCATACCGAACCCTAATGGGTTTTGAACTTTCGACGCTGGGGAGAACGTCCAATGACGGAGGGAGACGAAGCGTCTAAGGTGAGAAATTTTTTTTACCTTTATTTATTATTATTTTTCTAAACTAAAACGAAAATAAAAATAAAAAAGGGATCACCTTTGTTAATGCTTGTTTCTCTTTGATTGCTTTTCGTGTGTCCAAAAAATTACGATCTAGTTTTTGGCTTTTATAGCCGAAATGTATTACAAAATATTAGATTTTTTTTTCCTCTTTTCACCTTTTTTGCTTCTACTGTTCTTTGCTTTGTTTTCTTTCCCTTTTGTAGGTATCCATGGAGAGTCAAAAGAGGGGGGAGAAGATGTGCCCTTTGCCGTTTTGGTGCAAGGCTACAGACGCTCGTCAGGCCTTGGGACGAGGCACTGGAGGTGTGACCGAGGAGAAACGGCGCGGAGATTCTAGGGTTTTTGATTTTACTGAAAATGAGTTTAGGTTGTAGGCTTGTAATTTGGGCTTAGGGTTTTTTAAATTTGGGCTTGTAATTTGGGTTGACATGTTTGTAGTTGGACTATTTTTTATTGGACTTTATTATTATTTTTGGTTTTATGGTTTGTAATCTAGGCTCGGGAAAAAATGGCTTATTACAGCTGCCTCTCTTTGCTCGTTGGCATGTAACGGGAATGGAGCAAAAACCTAAAAAAGGGCCAACTTCTCCATCATCTACAATTTAGTCCCCATTTCACAAATCACAAATATCACACCTTTTTCACATATATACTTTTACCACAACATCATTACTAAACAATATACCATTTCATATTCTCCACCTATAATTTTCTTTACAAATTTCATAATTCAATAATCTAATTTTTTTTTATCTATTTACAAATTTAA
Organism: Gossypium hirsutum; assembly: GCF_007990345.1. Lineage (NCBI taxonomy): Eukaryota > Viridiplantae > Streptophyta > Magnoliopsida > Malvales > Malvaceae > Gossypium > Gossypium hirsutum. The sequence continues at coordinate 2,235,304 of NC_053425.1, forward strand.
ATATATATATTTTACATTTCTATTCTAAGTAATTTCATACTACAATATAAGCATTTAAATAAAAATAATTTAAAAATCTTGTAGTACTTACAACAAAAAGGTTGAGATGATGTATTTTCTTCTTCCTTCACTTCATAGCCTTATCTTTCCCTTTTTCTTCAATTAGGTCCTCTCCTTTCTTTTCTTTCTCTTCAATTTCATATAAAACATATAACATTTATATGTTAAAAAAAACCACAATCAAATGACTTTCCTATACTATTTAATAAAAACAAACATGTATGTTATGATAATTTCATCATTTCTTACCTTAGATCTTTGATTTTTACTAAAGAAATTTCAAAGAAAATGAAGATTTGAAGCTTGGATGGTTCAACTATGATGGAGGGACATGTAGGGAATTAAAAGAAAAGTTGGATGGAAGTTGAGGGGAGAAGAAGAAATAGTGTAATGTTGAGAAAAGATGATATATTTTTATCTTTTCTCCACTTTTCTACACCATTCCACTCAAATATCTCACATTTTTAATTAAAATGGTCAAATTGCTACGAAGTCCTTAAGCCATCCATTTTTTTTACTTTTACCCATATCATTACACTTAATAAATATTTACTTGGCTAATTACCGCTTTGTCCTTCCTCATCTTTCATATTTCCTAGTATAACTCATACAACACTTTGGTTAATTTTTTTTTAATCCTTCTTTCCTTTCCTCTACTATTATATATCTCCTAACTTAATATTTTCCTACTTTAGCCACAACAATTTCTTTATTCTTTCAATTAAATCAATGTATCTATTTTAAAATTTCCTATCTAAAGAGTTTTTTTTTTTCTAATTTCTTATTGGATCTATACTTCCTAATTTAATACTCAAAATTCCTATTTATTATATTTCAAAAAAAATTATACTAATTATTGCCCTGATCCATCACTGTACCTAACCCCGAGTTAAAACACGGAAGTTACATGATTTTTATATTTTGAAATTTAAAAATTCAATATTGAAAAAAAAAATTAGAATTTTCGGCAATGTGATAAACAAGTACAATTTAATAATTTTTTAATGCATTATTTTAGTTTCTACCACTTTTTCACTTTAATCCTTAATTTTTTTACCCCAATCAATACTTTAAAAAAAGATATTTTTGGGTGGCTAAAATGAAAGTAAAAACATGATGTGACATGTATAGTTAACCGCCGTTAGGGATTTAACAGTTGGGTAACTAAAATGAAAGTGCCCTAAAATTGAGTAACGAAATTGGAAGGATTTCATTTTGGGTGTCCAAGTAAAACTGCCCTAAAAGTTAAGTGACCAATGTAGTTGGCCTATTTTGCCCGGACCCAAACCAAAAACCCAAATACAATAACATAAAACAAATATAATATTAATGGTCCAAATATTAAGAGTCCATTTACAACAGTAAGCCCAAATACAAAATTACAAGCCCTCCCTAAAAAAAACCTAAAGTTACAAGCCCTAGCCCACAACACATAAACGGACCTGATGGCCGGACATAAGAGGGGCTGGAGAGAACAAAAAAAAGGCTAAGCCTTAAAAAAAAGAAGGGTTTTAAAATGATTTTTTTGTTATTTTTTACTTATATAATGGGTGCTAAACGACGCTATTTCAAGGCATTTTGAAATGCTCTAAAACGACGTCGTTTTGAGGCCGACCCGAGATCCGACGCAAGACCCCCAGGATCCACGTGTTTTTGGACTAAGGGTCTATTTACCCTTTTAGTCCTTCCGCTTTTGCGGCTTGCTTCAATTTAGTACTGTTCTGTTTTTTAATTTTATTACTTAATTTTACTTTATTTTTATTTAGGTCCCCCATTGAACGTGCATTTAGTGGGCTTGGGAATAATTTCCCAGTTGGTCCCCGCCCTTTTACGCACATTATATTTTGGTCCTTCTGAGAAACAGTGCGCATAAGGACAAGGGATATTTTCCTATTCGGTCCCTATCCTTTTTAGCGCGTTGCACATTAATCCTTATCAGTCTTTTTTTATTATTTACAATGTATGCCTCCCTAATTTCATTTAGATTTCAATTGAATCCTCTGTTTATTTAATTTCAACTTTTTATAAACTATTTATTTATTCATTTATTTATTTATTACTTTTTTTACACTTAAAAATTAAATTGTTTATACCCTTTTATTTGTACATTTTTTATTTATTGTCATTATTGTTTGATTTTTTTTGGTCTAGTGCAATTGTTATTTTATTTTTTTATTATTTTTAATATTTTCATTTCATGTTTATTTATCTTTTTAAATATGCATTTCCCATTTTCATTTTCATTTTAAGTTACTTTATCATTTTAATTGCACATCGTTTCAAATATTACATTTGTTATTATTCAAAAAAAAAGGAAATTTTTAAAAATAGGCAATGTTTCGTATTTGGAGATTCGAGAAGTCGTACCCTAACTTACGGGGTTTTGATTTCCTCGTTGAACCTAAATGACCGAATATCCTTTTAAAATTAAAATACATGAGATTTAAGTAAAAAAAATAAAAGGCAAGCTTATTCTCAAAGATTCGAGGTGTCATGCCCTAACTTATGGGAGGTGATATTTTGTTACTTCGAGATGAGAAGGTCTTCAACGTACGTTTCGATTTATTCAAGCGATTTAAAAAAAAATAACATTATACAATGTGGGATTGCGTTTTAAATTCTCTTCAAATTTTTAATTTTCGATACTAAGACATTAAGTAATCAACTAGGTACCAATTTTGGCCGTCACGAGGGTGCTAATCCTTCTTTGTGCGTAACCGACTCCTGAACCCATTTTCTGAGTTTTGTAGATCAAAAAACATTGTTTTATAAAACCAAACCTCTTATTAAAATGATTAAATTACGAGGTGATCCTATCACACCTCTCAAAAGTGATTGGTGGCGAATTTATTTTTCGTTTTTTTAAAATAAAAAGTCGATTTCAAAAATGGTTTCGACAGGATGACGACTCCACTGGGGAAAAAATAAAAGAGTCAAGCCACGAGTCGATTACTTTTTATTTTTTGCCAAAAATTGATAATTTGGTTTAAATTTACGATCCTTTCGTTGCATTTCATTTTTATGGTCTTTATCATTTTGATATGTTTACTTTATTGGTTCGAGTCTTTGGATATATTTTCGTATATTGCATTACATAATCGGTCGATTATACCCTTTTAAGTGGGAGTGAGAAACTATTCTTTCGTGAGGTTTTCACCTCTATATAGGATAGTGGATCGCTTTTGGGATACATCCGTACCTATGTCTTCGTGAGATTTTTATCTCCGTATAGCCATAGGGAAATGTATTCCCCTGAACTGAACTCGGTCCGTATGAGCCTATAATGGGTGAGGATCGAGGAATCTATCGGTTTAGGTACCCTTACTTTAGAACCGAACAATATATAATAAGCCCTAAAAGCCTACCCTAGGTAGAACTACACTGAACCCTAGTGGTTACCCAAATAGATGCTTTATTTATTATTTCTTGCTTGCTTTGAATTCTAGCTTTTTATGAAACATACTGACTTATTTTATTTTGCTTTGACTGTGATTGCATGGTATTTTCATCATAAAAAAAGTGTTGATCACGTTCAGTTACTAAATAGAGAGCGTGCCATGGAAAAGGGATTTCTTAATAAAGTGGAAGATAATACGACTATTCGAATATGGTTCGAGAAAACGCAACTAGAGAAGAGTGATAGTCTGACGGAGGGGTATGTGTTAGAATTATGGGATTTCACTTGCATCAGTGTGACTCAAAATAATCTCCAAGAGTTGAAAGAGGTATGAAAACAATGGGATGACGAAACCAAGTAGCTATTCTATTGTAACTATGGTGATTTGCCTTATTTACTCGATGTCAAGTTGGATAAGCACTTTTTTTGAGCTCTAGCTCAATATTGGAATCTCGCCTACAACTACTTTACTTTTGGGAAAGTAGATTTGGTGCCTACTGTGGAGGAGTATACAACCTTGCTTCGATGCCCGAGGATTCAAGCCAACAAAGCTTACTTTAGAGCCGCTAATGTCCCGACTTTATTAAAGAAGCTAATGAGCATCACGGGGATGAGTGAGCAATGAGTCTCGGTCTGAATTGAGCAAAAAGGAGATAGTAAATGTATCCATTGGAAAAGCTTGTAGGATTTGATCCTAGCACATTCGGATACAAAGAAAAGGGTAGATGTCTTCACTTTAAGTGTTTACAGGTTGGTTATTTTCCCCAAGGTACCAGGGCACGTAGATGAGGTAGTTTTTAAACCTATTTGACCGACTTAACAAAAGGGTCACGCCCATCCGGACTATCTTGGCCCAAACTTTCAGATCTTTGAGTGCATGTCGAAGAGCGGGTGAAGGAAAGTTTATCGGGTGTGCACAACTCTTGTTAGCATGGTTCCATAGCCACTTTTGGAAGGTGGAAAAGGTTTCTTATCGAGTATTCTCTGATAACTACTTTTCATTGAAAGAGTTAGTGGCTACCCCAAGGCGAAACAACATTTCAGAAGAAAAGTGGATGGCGATTCTCTAAAGTGTCCAAGACGAAGACGTCAAATGGAGAGCCCCTTGGATGATCTCTAATGAGATTTGTATCGATGTGGGGACTTTAACTGGGTTATTTTACTTGGGATATAGGGAGATGTTGGATATGCTTCTTTACTGGTATTAAGATAGTATAGGTTGAGGCAGTTCATACCAGTACGCAAGGGTTAACTCAGTATGAGTTTTCGTACAACGATAATAACTACAAGAAGAAGGTTCGTAAAATATTAAACGCTTGAAACCAAACCCATATAATGAAAAGATTTTTTGTAAATCCAATAACGACCCCCGAATATGATTGGTGGTGGGGTAAAAGAGTTAATGACAACATCCCTTCGCCAAGTCAAGAAAACACTCGACCGATAGAAGAACACTTACAAGTGATCTCATCTGAGCTAGAGATCATCAAGCGAGACTTTGAAAAAAGGAGTTCGAAGCTGGGAAGGAAGATAGAATAATAGGAAGAGGAAAAGATATAGCTAGGATTAGACATCAACGTCCAGAAGCTAGAGGCTGATAAATTGAAAAAAGGAAAGAACAAGGCCGAATAAGATTTGGACAGTCTAAAAATAGATTATAAGAAGTTGTGTTTGTCGATAAGAACTGTCGGTTTGGATAAAACATTAGAGCAATGGCGACTAGAGATCAAAGAAGAAAAGATTAGAGCTGATCAGTGGGAGAAAAATTTCAAGATGCTCGGGTTCGAGAAGATACTTTAAAAAGGGATTTGATAGAATGCCAGAATGAAAAGGTGGGAATGAAAGCTCGGGTAGCAGAATTAGAAAAGTTACTACATCAATATCGTAGTTTCAACTCTGCAATTGAGTTGAAAGTAAGCCTAAGCAAGATCAAAGAGTTGAAGGGAAAGATAGGAGAGCTCGAGACCGCATTGCAAGATTATGAACTTCAAGTTGAGTTTCTTAAAAAAAACAATGAATACTAGAAAGAGCAACTCCACCATTCTCAAGGCCAGGTTAGGGATAAAAATCACATCATGGGTGAAGCCATAGCTCAAATATGAGAGGTGGCTGATCATTTGTAAACTTAGCAGTTCAAGCTGACGTACTAAGCTTAAAATACGAATTAAAATCAGATCGGGGCCGAAAATTAGCTTGGCTTCTTAGAAAAGTCAAAGCTTTGAGTATTAGAGCAAAGCCATATATGTAATTTGTTTTATGTAAAGAAATTTGTTTTCTAGTAAAGTTGTTTTAATAAAATTGAATCAGAATCAATGCCTCTTTTTGCATTCATTTCATTCATCTACATTACATTTCATCATATGCATTAATTTTCATAAAAAGACCCTTCTTTAATTAAAATTATGACAGTTACCCTGGAAACCAAAAAGAATGTGCCAATTGAACATTGTTACAGTAGCCGTGGTAGAACCAAAGCAATAGATCAAAGATTAGATATATTAGAATATATTCAAAAGGACATGCAATATCAGTTGTAAATGCAGCTACAAGAATAGTTAGCGAAAGTACAACAGGACATGAGGGATCAAATATAAGAATCCCAAAGCCAATTAACGCAGTTGCTGGCTGAAGGACTTGAAAAGGGAAGAGCACTATGGTTAACTTAGGGGGCGATAATGAAAACCCTGCCTATCCCTAAGGTTTTACCCCGATAAATGTCTAGGCCCAACTGGATGGGTACCTACGAAGGGTACCTGCCACCATTAGACCCCAACAGTATCAAGCTGGTACCCCAGCACAGATAAACTACCCAACAGGTCTGGGTTCCAATCTTGGAGATAACCCGACCAACCCGGTTGTTCTTGATTGAAACGATATGGTATAAATGAAAAAAGTAAGAGTAGAACTGCCAAAACAACTAGAAGATCAGTGTAGGTGGTTAGAAGAAAAATTCAGAGCAATGGAGAATGCTGATTACCATTGCGGGGATGATGCTAAGGATTTGAGTTTGGTCCAAGATCTAGTACTCCCACCAAAATTCAAGACTCTAGATTTTGAAAAGTATAATGGGACTAGTTGTCTTGCAGCCCACATCACTATATTCTGTTAGAGAATGACGAGATACTTCAATAATAACCAATTATTAATCCACTGCTTTCAAGATAGTCTGATCGGGTCAGCTACTAAGTGGTACAACAAGTTGAGCCATGCCAAAATCAACTCATGGAAAGACTTGGCACAGGCTTTCATGAAGCAACATAGCCATGTAACAAACATGACACCTGACATAATTACGCTGCAAAATATGGAATAGAAGCAAAGTGAAAGATTTAGTCAGTATACCCAAAGATGAAAAGAGGTGGCAACGCAAGTCCAGCCACCTCTTCTAGAAAAAGAAACAACAATGCTTTTCATTAATACTCTGTAAGCCCTGTTCATTAACCATATGTTGGGAAGCGCTACTAAAAGTTTTTTTAGATATAATAATGTCCGGCGAAATGATTGAAAACGTAATGAGAAGTGAGAAGATAGATACAGGGGAAAAAAGATCAGTCCCAAGGAAGAAGAAACATGAGGTGAATAACGTGAGCATATATAATAAAGGATATTCTAAATCGGTCACTGTAGGTCAGCTAAGAGCCGTAGCTACTAACCATCAGGGCCCTTTAAGGCAAGAATCCAACCCAAGGCCAAACACAGAAAGACTCCAATTCACACCTATCCCGATGACATATAGAGAGCTGTATCAGAGTTTGTTCAGTGCACATGTGATATCTTCATTCTAATTGAAACCCATGCAACCTCTATTCCCGAAATGGTATGATACGAACGCTCAATGTGAATACCATGTTGGAATAACGTGACACTTAATTGAGAATTACACCGCATTTAAAAAGTTGATTAAGAGGTTCATTAATATGGGGATCTTAAGGTTTGATGACCCATCGAGATCTAATGTGGCAGGAAATTCGTTTCCCAGTCATTCAGATCAAGGGGTAAACACGATAATTGAGAGTGAAGGTAAGAAAACCAAAATTGATATGGTAGAAAAGAAAACCAAAATTGATATGGTAGAAGTAAAAATCCCACAAAGCTGGGTTTGGAAAAAGATGGTAGATGGAGGACTAATCGTGCAAGATTTAGAGGAAGGACTCAGAGGAGTGAGGAACTACTGTGAGTTCCGTGATGAAGAGGGTCATGAGATCCAAGAGTGTATTGAGTTTAGTGCCCTGGTGCAAAATCTGATGGATAATAAAGAAATTGAATTTTATGAGGATGTTAAGGGTTTGGAAGGAGGAGATGTTTATGCTTGAGAGGAAGGATCAAAGGAGAAAGTCCATAAGGTCAATCACCCGGTAGTGATTATTTCACGACCAAGAAGTAATGAAGTGGGAGTACAAATGACACTAAGAGTCATAATTCAGAAACCAATAGCTTTTTCCTGCAATGACAGCAAAAGGGTTCCATGGAATTATAACTGCAACGTGACGATCCTGGGAGAAGAGAACCCAGTTAATACTTCTGAATAGGGCCATGATGTGGGTTTCTACTTGTGTAGTGGGAGGTGCTATGATCCATCAAATGCAAGAGCTGAGCCCTAAAAGGAAAAACCTTGCGGTTGAACAAAAGAAAGAAAATACGGCTAGACTTTAATCACCTGTTAATGAGCCAGTAACTGAGAAAGAGGCTAAAGAATTCTTGAAATTCTTAAAGCATAGTGAATATAGTATTATAGAACAGCTACACAAATAACCAGCTCTTATATTAGTCCTAACTTTACTCTTAAGCTCAAAGACACATCGTAGCGCGTTGATGAAAGTGTTAAATAAAACTTATGTCACTGATGATATCTCTGTAAACAAGCTAGATCGTCTAGTTAATAACATAAGTGTCGATAATTTCATCTTTTTTAATGACGATGAAATACCACCAGGGGGCATGGGATCTACAAAGGCTCTGCACATTACCACCCACTGCAAATGATATACATTGCCGGGGCGTTAATTGATAATGGATCTGCATTAAATATCTTGCCCTTATCCATACTAAATAGGTTGTCTGTGGATAGCTCTCATATGAAGACGTGTCAAAACATAATGAGAGCATTCGATGGTACCGAAAGGAGGGTGATGGGAAGGATTGAGATGCCCCTTTTGATTGGTCCAAACACATATGAGGTAGATTTCTTGGTGATGGACATCAATCCTTCCTATAATTCCTTGTTGGGGAGGCATTGGATTCACTCAGCAGGGGTAGTGCCGTCGTCACTGCACTAAAAGCTAAAGTTGGTAACATAGAGTCGACTGGTAACAATAAACGTGGAAGAAGACATTATTGCATCTGTAACCAGTGACATACCATACATAGGGGCAGGCGATGAATCGATAGAATGCTCTTTTCAATCACTGGAATTTGTGAATGCAACTTTCATCATCAAAGAGAGCAAGATCTCGATACCCAAAATATCCAAAACTACAAGGATAAGCCTACTGCTGACGGTTGAGGAAGGAGCCTTACCCTGGAAATGACTCAGAAAATACCTACAAAGAAGGGTCGAGGCACAAATACTAATGGACAAATGAGACCGCTTTGGCTTAGGATACAAGTCAGATGCGAGGCAAAAGAGGAAAGAGCTAGAGAAGAAACAAGAAAGGAGAAGAGATCAACTGAGTGGGAGAGAGGTCAAGTGGGAACTGATGACCTTTCCCTATGTATCCAGAACCTTCATGTTAGAAGGAATTATTTACCCTGAACGGAAGATGTCAAGAAAAAAAACTACGGAAGAAATGTTGGGAAATATGAACATCAACGCTATAATATAAGGTTTCCTATCACTAAAATTTTAATATTCTATAAAACAAGTTGGATAAATCACGTTTATTTATTTATTTTGAAAAACCTCAACTGATGCCTTTATTAATAGGATAAAACCAAAATCAGACACAAGCATTAATGTTTTACAGCTAACCTACTCTGCCAAGCACCCTAACAGGTGCATTGGGAAAATAAAGTAAAAAAAGACTTAAAAACAAAATAAATGAAAGCATAGTAAAGACCTTAAACTAACACAGAAACGAACCACTATTTTGAAATCCCATTTTCATTTTTCTACACCCAGACTTCTTTGTGCATCAGTCGCATAAGAGACTATCCTTCTATGAATTAGCACCTTCTGATTTTTTCGATTCCAGTCTCCCTATTTTTGAGTTCATCGGATCTATCCTCCATTGTTGCATTCAGACTCATCGCTAACATTTCATCCACCATTTGTACTGATTCTTTCACGATTTACCAAGTCTTGCACTGCACACGGTACCTCCTCTATCCAGTATTGAGGACCGTCGAACTTCTTTCCTTCAATCGCTATTTCATGCGCCACCGTATTTGCTTCTTTTTGTACATATTGAAACTGTATGCTACTAAATCTGTAGGATTTCTCCTTGATTACATGAATAATGCTTTTAATACTTGATCTGTCTTCTGTTGCAAGGGTTAGTTTTCTGATGACCATCAACGCATCTCCTTCAACACATATTTCGCGAAAACCCATTTCTTTTGCCATGGTGATAGCCTGTAAACATGCCTTTGCTTTAGCCGTTGTTGGATCTGTAATATTCTCCCATGGATAAGTACACGATGCCATAACCAAACCATCTTTATTACGCGTAACTATACTTGACACTGATGAATAATGGTTCTGATTATAGGACGTATCAAAATTGATTTTTATGATATCTCTCCTAGGTGGTTGCAACAAAATATTTTTTATCTCGTTTCTGCTTTTCATAACTCCTCATATGTGTGTTAATTCTGCATAATATGCGTTGATAAAACCCACAGTAGCACACGCTAGCACCCTTTTGCCCTCATGCAATATTCTGATTCTGTTGTACAAATAGCCGATAAATGTATAGTTCGAATTTCGCATTCCTCATCAGTGAGATTTCCAAATTCAGTCACTAACCACTGTATCCAACTTGTTTCACTCTTGCATGTTGAATTAAAAACTCCTAATTCTTGGAGCACTTGTTGAGTGAAGTTACAATCCCGAAAGAGATGACTCACCGTCTCCTCTTCTTCTTGACACACTGGACAAGTCGTGTTTGCCACCAGTTTCAGAACTTTTAGATTTTTCAAGACCGGCATAAATTCATTAGCAACTTTCCATAGATGTATTCTGATCTTGTTTGGTACCTTTATTTCTCAATTTTTTTTTGTAAAATTTAGATAGAAGATTAGATTGTATGTTGGTACCCTCTGCTGTATTCAGCCAACTATATCCAGTTTTAGCTGTATAATCTCCTGTATTATCTCCCCTCCAAGTTATAACGTCTTGTGGTGCACTACTCGCCAGCAGGATTGAGACTATCTTTTGCATTTGCTCATCCCTAAATAATAAACGATTTTCCTCTTGCTTCCAGGTAACAAAGTCTCTTTCAATTAAATTTGATACTGTGGAATATCTTATATCAATTTGCTGACATTGTATTCTTCCATCTCCAGCTCCCAGTAACCAGACATCATTCCAGATATTAACACTCTTCCCATTCCCGATTCTCCAGCCAATCCTATCCTCAAGAAGGTATCTGGCACTCCATATGCTTCTTCAGGTGTATGAAGGGTAAGAACCAATATTAGCACTCATAAATTCCCCTGGGGAAATATTTCGCTTTCATAACTCGTGCTAACAAACAAGTAATAATTTTCCGTCCCTGCTTTACTAACAGGGCCATATTAAAAAATGCTAAGTTTTTAAGACCCAACCGTCCCTTTGATTTGGGGATACACATATCACTCCACTTACACCATTGAATTCTTTTATTCTTTTTGGGATTCCGCCACCATAATTTGCACATAATATTTTCAAACTCATTAGATAAAGAAACTGGTAACTTGAAACATTGCATTGCATAAATCGGAACAGCTTGTAATGAGGATTTGAGAAATACCTCTTTACCTCTTGCTGATAAGAAGCAACCAATCCAATTGTTTATTAGCTTGCTGAATCGTTCTTTCGTCTCAATAAAAGCCCTTTTTTTTCCTTCGACCAACCATAATAGGCGGCCCCAAATACTTCTCTGGATTATTAGAAATTCGTATACCCAATATGTTCCTCACTTACTCCTGTATTTCCTTTTCCTCATTGCCACTAAAGTATATCAAAGATTTCTCAAAATTGACCTTTTGCCCTGATATTTCTTCGCATTCCTTAATTTCTCCTATAACATTAGCTCCCTCAGTCGATGCTTCTCCAAATAATATACTATTGTCAGCGAAGAATAAATGTGTGACTGAAGTATTACTCCTTCCCACCCTTGCACCTAAAAGTCCCTTATCCATTTTTGCCATATTAATTAAACGTGAAAACCCCTCGGCACAAATAATAAATATGGGCTTAGGGGATCTCCTTGCCTTAAACCTCTTAAAGGTCGAAATTTCACAGCATATTGTCAGTTAGTCACCACTATATATGAAACGCTAGAGATACAACTCATTATAAGCGAAATCCATTCTTCATAAAATCCCATTTTACGCATTAGGCTTTCCACATAACACCATTCAACTTTATTGTATGTTTTGCTCAAGTCAAGTTTTAAAGCAAAACCCCTGTTTGAATATCCTCTTCTTTTCTTAAAAGAATGTAAAATCTCGTAAGTCACAAGTACGTTATTTGTGATTTTCCTTCCTGGAACAAAATTTCCTTGTCTATCATCAATACAGCAATGTAATACTTGTCAAAATCTGTTAACGATAATCTTTGAAATAATCTTATAGAGGACATGACATAAGCTGATGGGTCTAAACTGGCTCATATTCTTATGTGATTTCACTTCAGGAATTAGGACTAAGCATGTTTTATTCACCTCCTCCATGTTTCGTCGACATTTAAGAACATCCAAGCAATACTCAGTGATTTCCTCCCCACAATATGCCAATATTTTTGATAGAAAACTACAGGTGGTTGTAATATCAAAAACGAAATAATTGAAATATACATTTACTAATTTCAACGCATTTGAGAAAAAAGAAGACTAAGTTGATAAAAGATTTCAAATCCAAAGACTAAGTTTATAAAAGATTTCAAATCCAAAGACTAAAAAGTAAACCAAGGTGGTTATAATATCAAAATCGAAATGATTGAAATATACATTTACTAATTTTAACGCATTTGAGAAAAAAAAAAGGAAGAAGAGATATTTATCTATAGCCTTTCTTCAACTCTTAAAAAATCTGCATAGTTTGAACTTATGTTTTATTGCATTGAAAAGACACTTTCATATATATCTAATGGGTCCAGATATACAAATCAATTCATAAAATAAATAATTATTTTAATACGTGTCATAAAACTGGACCGATATTTGATCATCCTCCATAAATGATGAACATCAATTCCAAATCAACCTTTGCTTTTCATAATCTCCAATCACATTTTGTCTACTTTACACGTTTTATTCACAAATTGGATCAAAGTTAAATTCTTGGTTAAAGCCTACTTATATAGTAAGTATAGATCAATTTTAACTTCTCCACTTCAAAAAAATCAAATTAGATAAACTAAAATATCGTAATTTGATTGACTTTATATTCATGAATTAGAACCCTTGAAATAAATTGAGTAAATTTTTTTTTGAGTTAATCGAGTTGATGAGTTCTAATTTATTATTTTAATTCGAATTAAAAAATTTTTGAATCGAGTCGAGTGAAATGAAATTTGAGTCAAGTCGAATAGAGTGAAATTATTCGAGTTAAATTAAAAAATTAAACATGCTAAATTAAAATCTTGTTAACTATTTTTATGTCACAGCATGTATTTGAAAACTTTTTCTAAGAAAAAAAAAAGAAGAAGATACTTTAGTATCTTAATCTTGAATCATTAATTAACTTATTTAGGTTCCAAAATTATTATTTTAAAAAAATTTAAAAATTTAATTTTCTTTAAATTTTTTTTAAAAAAATTTCATAATTTGTAAAAATATATAATTTTTATAAATATTTTTAATTTGAAAATTATTTTGAATTATTTCGTAATTTTTGTTGAGAGAGACTAATTTATTCTTTTTTAAAATTGATAGGGGCCAAAGGGTATTTACACCAATCTATTATTTAGATTGTAAAATTTAACTTGACTTGAACTTAAAACTCGAATAACTCAACCAACTCAATTTGATTAACTTGAAATTTAAAATTTTTTAATCAAATAGAGTTTTCTCCTAATTTTATTTTTTAAAAAAATTCTTAAATTGATGTTAATAAAGTATTAGAAAATATATACTTATATTAATATTTATTTTATAATTTAAAAATATTTTTATTTAAGATTAATTAAATATATATTTACATATCAAATGAATTAGAATAAGCTAAAAAAATGGTGAGAATTTTTAAAATGAAAACTATGAAAATCAAAATAATTTTAGCCATATTAGCTTTTATCTTCCATGACAAACGAAACCCAGAACTTTTTCATCACTTCTTTACCCAAACAAAGAACAAGCAATTAATTTAATTAATTGCAATAATTTTTCTTTGCTTTTTAGCTTAGTATGAAAGATTCGATATTATATAATAATAAAATTAAATATCGTAAACAATTATTAAATATGAGTTATTGGGTTGATTTCATTAAAAATAATATGAAAACATAAAATAAAATTTTAAATTTAGAAGATGAGTAATTTAACTAATTTGAATATTACAGTAACAAATCGGTTAACATTATCAAAGAATAATTTTTTATTTGATTTTTATATTTTGAAATTTAAAATTTCAATATTGAAAAAAAAGAAATTTAGAATTTTCGACATAAAAAAGTGCAATTTAATAATTTTTTAATGCATTATTTTAGTTTCTACCACTTTTTCAATTTTATCCTTTTTTTTACCCCAATCAATACTTTTAAAAATATATTTTTGGGGTAACTAAAATGAAAGTGTAAACATGATGTGGCATGTACAGTTAACCACCGTTAGAGATTTAACAGTTGGGTGACTAAAATGAAAGTACCCTAAAAATTGAGTAATGAAATTGGAAGGATTTCATTTTAGGTGTCCAAATAAAAACACTTTAAAAATTAGGTGACCAACTAGATAATTTACCCGGTAAATGATATAATAATAAGGTTTCCTATCACTAAAATTTTAATATTCTAGATAACAAGTTGGATAGATCACGTTTATTTAAAGGTTCAATTGTATCATAAAATAATATTTCTTTTATTTGGTATAAAGAAAATCCATCCCCTGAATAACATGGTTATTAAAATCGGATTAGTCCGGTTAAATCAAAAATCGATTGAGCCAAATATAGTATTATATTATAATTTTGAATTTTAAAATTAATTAAAATAGCTCATAAACATGAGGAAGACAATAGAGGTGATCGGGTGAATAATATTTTTCTTAATTTTAATTATTCATATGATGATACGACACAATTATATCCTTAAGGAAATGATGCTACATATATAATATCAAAGTACCACGCCTTCACATGACCAAAATTGATAAAAGAAAATCAAAATCCAAAATTAATGTGCATAAAGTAAAAGTTCAAGGACTAAATTGATAAAAGATTTCAAAAAATCCAAAGATTAAATGTTGTTTTATTTAAAAAAGTAACCCAAGGTGGTTGTAATATCAAAATCAAAATAATTGAAATATACATTTACCAATTTCAACGTATTTGAGAAAAAGAAAAGAAAGAACCCACAGTTAATATAATGTCTAAAATTATCTATAGTTTCTTCCCAACTCTTAAATCGAAGAATAAAAGACTTCAGCATACTTAAACCCACGTCCTCCTACATTAACAATAATACTGATATCAATTAAGTTAACACTTAATTCACAAAATACTTTATATATATAATGGGTCCAAATGTAAAAATCAATTCATAAAATGAATAATTGAATCACGTTAAACGATTTTAATAGGTCGCATTGAATTGGACCGACATTTGATCATCCTTCAGTAATGACAAACAGCAATTCCAAATCAACCTTTGCTTTTCATAATCTTCAATCACTTTTTTTTTTCTACTTTACACATTTTATTCATAAATTAGATCAAATTTAAATTCTTGGTTAAAGCCTACTTAAAGTAAGTAAAGATGAATTTTAACTTCTCCACTTCAAAAAATCAAATTAGATAAACTAAAATATTGCAATTTGATTGACTTTATTCATGAATTAGACCACGTTGATCAAATTGAGTAATTTTTTTAGTTAATCGAGACTATGAGTTCTATTTTATTATCTTAATTTAATTTAAATTTTTTTGAATCAAGTCGAGTGAAATTTTGAGTCAAGTCGAATAGAGCGAAGTTGTTTGAGTTAAATTAAAAAATTAGACATGTTAAATTAAGATCTTGTTATAGTATTAGGGGCGTAGCCAGGGGGGTGGCATGGTCCCCGGCCCCCCCTAAAATAGAAAATTTCATTTTAGGCCCTTAAAATTTTTTAAAGATTTTAAATTAGTAAAGGTAAAATTGCACTTTGGCCCGCCTAAAATTATAAAAATTTAATTTAATCCTTTATAAATTATAAAAATATAAACTATAAAAACTTAAAATTTCATCCGACCCCCCTAAAAAAATTTTCTGGCTTTGCCCCTGTATAGTATAATTAATTTCATGTTAGAGCATGTAAATTTGAAAACTTTTTAAAATAAAAAAAAAAAGAAAAAGATACTTTAGTATGATAAAGTTAAATCATTAATTAACTTATTTAGGTTCTAGAATTATTATTTTAAAAAAAATTAAAATTTAACTTTCTTTAGAAATTTTTTAAAACTTTCCTAATTTAAAAAATATATAAATGATTCTTTATAATTATTTTGAATTTTTAAAAATTATTTTGAATTATTATGTAATTTTTGTTGAGAGGGACCAATTTGCTCATTTTCAAAACTGATAGAGACCAAAGGGTTATTTACACCAATATATTATTTGGATTGTAAAATTCAACCTGACTTGAACTCAAAACTCGAATAACTCAACCAACTCAATTCGATTAACTTGAAATTCGAAGTTTTTTTGAATTGAATCGAGTTTTGCTCCCCTAATTTTATTATTAAGAAATTCTTATATTGATATTAATAAAGTATTAGAAAATATATACTTATATTAATATTTATTTTATAATTTAAAACTATTTTTATTTAAGATTAATTAAATATATATTTACATATCAAATGAATTAAAATAAGCTAAAAAATGGTAAGAATTATGGTGAGAATTTTTAAAATGAAAATTATGAAAATCAAAATAATTTTAGCAATTAAATCAAAATAAATAAATTAGAATAGTGAATTTATTGATTATTAAGAAATTAAAAATTGAATAAGAATTTATTTTATAATATATCAACGTTTATTGTTTATAAAAACTCTTTAATAATAGGAAATTTTTATTTGTACTATATTTTAATAGTTAAAATAATTATATATTTTAATAGCATTCATTAATTATTATTTTAAATAATGATTACATGAACTAAATTTATATTGTATATTAAAAATAGTAAAAATATTTTAATTATGATTTAAATTTTTTAAAATATTATTAAAAATTATTTATCTATAAAATATCAATATTTTAATATAATATTTGAATTTTTTATTATATTTAAATTTTTAAATAAGTTAATTAATTTTTAACCATTTGAATAACAAATTAAAATTTTAATTACAATAATTAAAAATACATTATATAAAAACTAATTAAAAATTAAATGTATAAAATCACATGTTATAACCATTAAAAATTAGTTATAAATTAAAAGCAAAAGATATAAACATTTAAAAAAAATTAAAATAAATCATTTCTATTTTGTGACCCAAAAAATTTAGGCACCAAGGCCTTTATCTGCCCCCACAGCTACCCAAAGAGCCTATAAATACGAAGGATTTTCCCCATGCTTTTCACTACCAAATTACTCATACAAACCCTCTTTCTAAAGATAAAGTTTTTTTTTTCCTTTTGGTAGATTGCGAGTGGAGAGAGAGAGAGAGAATTTGCCATGGGTGAAGAAGTAGCGTGTTGCAAGAGAACAGGACCAGGATATGGAACTCCACTGGAAGCCATGTCTGGTCCTAAAGAAGCTCTTATGTATGTTACTTGTGTTTATAATGGTAATACTACTTTTCTTTCATTTTCTTTGAAACCAAACATGTTTTAAGTAATTACTTATGTTCATCTATGTGGGTTTTTTTTTCTTTCTCTTTTTTATTTTTTTACAATGGATCTGTATGCATACATATAGGAACTGGAAGAGAGAAGCCAGATTTCTTGGCAACAGTTGATGTAGATCCCAACTCACCAACTTACTCTAAAGTTATACACAGGCTATCTTTGCCATATATAGGTGATGAACTACATCATACAGGGTGGAATGCTTGTAGTTCTTGTCATGGTGATCCATCATCTGATCGACGGTTTCTGATCTTGCCTTCGTTGCTGTAAGAAACTGTAGCATGTCTAATTTTTTAGGGTAGAGTAGTAAACTATAATTTTCAATTAACTTGGTTCAATGGAGTTGGTTTTGATGGTGAAGACAATTCTGTAACCGATTAAAACAGGTTACATCGGTGGATTAAAAATATTAGATTATGGTTGACTTATTACGTGAAAACAAATGGTGAAATTTATAAAGTTTTGTGTTAGAAATCTTATTTTATATATATATATTTATATTTATGTAAAAGATATAATGGAAAAACCATCAAAGTACAATTTACCTTATAAAACAGTATCCACTTATGATGTATTAGACCTATTCATCGGTCGAATTACTCGCTCGTCTGCCCGAAATTTAGAAGGGTTTAAGCAAAAATATTAGGTTTGAAAAATAGGTTTGGACAAAAAAATGGATTCATTTAAAATATTGGTCGGGCTTGGGCTTAAACATTAACAGCCCAAGCTTTAAGCCTGAGCCCAACCCGTTTTTAAGTTTATAATATTTTATGTTATATTATTTTTATATATTATGTAATTTAGAACATATTAAAAAAATTAACCTATATTAAATATATAACACTACTCGAATATAAACATTAAAATAATATTAAGATAACTATATAAAAAATTTCAATAAATAAAAAAAATATAAAATTATTATATATTTAAATAAAATAATATAAATATTGTAAAAAATATTGGTTTGGATTAATCTTTTACAAATATGAGCGGGTTTGGACAAAATTTTAGAACAATATTTCAGACCGAGTTTGGACAAGTATAAAATATATTAATATCATACTTAAGCCTGACCGGATCCAGCTCATGAACACTTCTATGATGGATTTACAAATGTTAAATTTATTAAAATATAATGAAATTCTTTTTTTAAAAATTAAAAATTATTTTTATATACAATTAATTTATTTAATTACCATTTAACATATAACCCTTTTGCTTATTTCTTTTTATATAAATACCAAACAGCAAAAGTAATGATTAAGCTATTGTTGATGCTTTAATGATGAGTTCAAATGTGGTTGATGTAATTCTCTTTTCCATTTTCAAATAACATTTATATTATACAAAACTTAAGTGAGTGTTAAATTTGAATAATATAGTACAACTTGATTGAGTTTTAGTTTAACTAATATGGATATTATTGTTAATATAAAAAGATGAAGTGCATTATTTTTCTATTTATGAATATAGGAGTAATCTTAGACATTTACTTAAAAAAGAGAATATATGTATAGCAGAAGTATATTATATGAATATTTTGCTTGTTTCAGCTCTGGTCGTATCTATGTGATCGACACACAAAAGAACCCCAAGGCTCCCTCGTTGCACAAAGTGGTGGAACCTGAGCACATCATTGAGAAAACCGGCCTGGCATATCCCCACACATCTCACTGCCTGGCCAATGGCGAAATAATGATTTCATTTCTTGGCGACAAAGATGGAAACGCCCAAGGCAACGGATTCCTTCTCCTCGATTCCCAGTTCAACATCAAAGGGAGGTAAATGCAAAAACAAAAACAACAATTCAGACCATGAAAATAATTGTCATTAAGCTTAAGCTGTTTCACTTGTTGCTGTTGGTTTTTTTAGGTGGGAGAAACCAGGGCGTAAAGCTGAGTTTAGCTACGATTTTTGGTACCAACCTCGACATAAAACGATGATCTGCTCAACGTTTGGTGCTCCTTCGGCATTCACCCAAGGTTTTACCCTTAAACATGTCGAAGACGGTTTCTATGGAAGACAACTGTCTGTGTATGATTGGCCTGATGGTCGGCTCAAACAGACATTGGATCTCGGTGACAATGGTCTTATCCCCGGAGAGGTAACTTTAAGGGTTAATTAAACCAAATCTTCATTAACTACTATACTAATCACCTTATTTTCTCAGTCTAAATACTCACTTTGAAATTAACATGTGTATCATATTGTAAATTTGTGTGTACTTATAATCAATATTATTAAAATCATATTGAATTAACAAGTTGAATCAAAAATATAGATATAACCGGTCACATATAATAAAAAAAATTTGATTTAAAGTATTGAAAAAACTGTTTTTTCTTAAAATAATTTAAAAATTTTCATTATCATCTTTAATTTTTTGTAAATATATTTTTCTAATTTTCAATATTTTTAATTTTTATTAATTTTATTTTTGTTAATTTATTTATTTTTAATATTTTGAGTGGTTGTTTGATCTAATCAAAAATTGAAAGCTCAACTTATCGAACTTTGATTTGGTTTTTAAAACATTGTTTACCCATGACCAATCTAGGTTTAACGTGTAAAAAAAGCAAAGTATCAATAGATTTAAGAAGCGTATTTTCTTTAATACATAGGATCCAATCTATTTTATGCAATGTCACACATGTTTATAATTTTATCTATTGGTTTAAATTATGTTCTAAAACATATTTGAACAAGACATTTAATATTCAATTTAATGACTAAACTGATAGAAAAGTCTAATTGATATAATATTAATATTTTAAGGGTTAAATTTAAATGTTTTAAATTTTAGAGAATAATTTGGAATTTACTTCATATTTTGTGTATGCAAAATGCAATAAATCCTGCTTTCTTAGACTTGGGATTCGCTATATGCATGCATATACAATGATGTATTTTCTTTGCAGATAAGATTCTTGCATGATCCAACCAAAGACACAGGGTACGTCGAGTGTATCCTCTCAAGCAACATGGTACGGTTTTTCAAGACCCAAGATGGATCATCATGGAGTCACGAGGTGGCTATCTCAGTGAAACCATTGAAGGTACAAAACTGGATTCTCCCCGAAATGCCCGGACTCATAATCGGCCTTTTAATCTCTCTCGACGACCGGTTCCTATATTTCGTCAACTGGTTCCACGGCGATGTCCGACAATACAACATTGAAGACCCCAAAAACCCAATCTTGGTCGGCCAAGTATACGTCGGAGGATTGCTGCAAAAGGGCAGCCCCATAACAGCAGTCACAGAAGATGGTAAAACATGGCAAGCCGATGTTCCTAAAATCCAGGTCTTGTTCTTACAACATTGATATAATAACAAAATTGTCGGATTATGCCTATCAATGGCGATATTGATGATGAACATTGTTTGTGTTTGTTTTTGTAGGGACATTGTCTGCGAGGGGGACCTCATATGACACAGTTAAGCTTAGATGGGAAACGGCTGTATGTGACGAACTCGTTGTTTAGCACATGGGATCGACAGTTTTACCCTGATGTTATAGAGAAAGGTTCACATATGATACAGATTGATGTGGACATTGAGCATGGTGGTCTGAAAATAAACCCAGATTTTTTTGTTGATTTTGGAGCTGAACCTGATGGTCCTTGTTTGGCTCATGAGATGAGATACCCAGGTGGTGATTGTACTTCAGATATTTGGATTTAAATCATATGAAGAAAAAAAACAGTTTCAGTTATGAAGACAAAATAATCAATGTAATCTTGTTGACTGTTGTGAAAAAAAAAGAACATGCGTTCTTGGAGGAGATAATGTAATAATTTTATCACATGTATCTTGGACTCTTAATGTTCTAAAACTTTATGTTTGTGCTAATTGTTTGGTTGTTGTTGCTCATTGTTGATATGATTTTCTCAAGAGAGCTAACAAACTCAAACCCAGCCCACAAGGTGTCCTAAGCCCCGAGGAACACCAACTAGCTAGCAAGGGTTTGGAGTCATCGCCAACTACCGTTGAACCATCGTGAAAACAAAGGAGATGAATAAATCCCGAGATAAACCATCGTTAGTGCCTTCATCCACCAAACCTTTTAAACCTGTCATCTCATTCATCTGCTGGCTCAGAGAATGGTGAAAGAGCTTAAAGAAACAACTTGTTCGGAGTTCATTCGGGACTCCGAAAGGACTTAGAAAAACACTGCGCCTTTCTGGCGGAGGCAAACCAACTCCAACTTCATTAAGCCATCAACATGCATGGTTTATTCAGGATTCATTAATAAAAGAAGGCGACCGAGTGCCTTTAGCTTAAAAAGGCCTTACAAAAGAATTATCCAATTTATCTAACAAAAGCTTCCTCACATGAAAAGTAGGAAAATCGATAATTGTGAGCTCAGACTCCCCTCTCGGACAAGTTTTAACAATCCAATCAACAACCACATTCCCCTCACTTCAAATGAATTAGAATTTCACCATTTGACAGTACCTCTTAACTGCAGTAATCTTTTGTACCAATGTTATCGAGTTACAATCCCCAGATTTATTCATAAAACACTCCACTACCTCTAAACAATCACTTTTCATAATTACTTTCCTATAATCTCTTAGTTTAGCTACCTCAAGTCCGAAAACATTTGGTTTATTGACCAAAGGCGTTTACTCTATAGGTTGTGAGATTGTTTTATTTATAATTATTAAAAGGGTAAATTATAAAAATGGTTATTACACTATTGCCTTCGTTCTATTTTTTATCACTGAATTATTATTATTTTATTTAGTTATTAAACTTTTCGAGATCAAATATTTTAGTCACTTGAAGTTGATTTGAGTATTTTTATTAGTTTAATAACAAATTTAGCCCTCTAATTTTTACAAATTATATCAATTTGATCCTCAATATAAAATATTCAACAAATTTAGTTGTCAATATTTACAAAATTTTCCATTTTAATTTGAATTTTAATAAATTCACATGACTTTACCTATAACCAAACAATCATCTTCTATAATTTTATCTTCTGATGACAACTCGAACTCACTTTTTTTCTATTTCAGGTGTTGAATTTCGTTGTTTGGTGATTTTTTTTTTATATTATAAGCTAGTCGGTTAGTTGTTGCAGACCTTGTCAGAAATTTGCAATCAACTTTCCTTCATCAATTGTAATGTTTTAAATATAATTACTATGCCGTGTTCTTTTCATTCTTTTTTCTCTGTTCCATGTGTTTGGTTGGTAAATATTGTGTGTAAAAACAATCTACGTCAAAGATGATGTTAGAAATTTATATTGGAGTAATATAAAATTATAAAATTTTGAAACCTAAAGCTAAGATTTCTAGGTTAATAAGCTTAAATTATTAATTATTGTGAAGGACCAAAAATTAATTTATTGATTTTTTTAGAACTAGAATTAAATTAACAAATTTTGAAGGCTAAATTTATTGAATTTTTTAGTATTCAAACTAAAATAACGAATTTTGTAAACATTGAGAGCTAAATTTGTTGAATATTTTATATTTAGGATCAAATTGATAAAATGTTTAAACATTGGAGGGCTAAATTTATTATTAGACCAATAACAAATGCTCAAATC
The DNA here is from genome assembly GCF_007990345.1 of Gossypium hirsutum. Taxonomy (NCBI): domain Eukaryota; kingdom Viridiplantae; phylum Streptophyta; class Magnoliopsida; order Malvales; family Malvaceae; genus Gossypium; species Gossypium hirsutum. The sequence goes on from NC_053425.1 coordinate 2,258,519, forward strand.
AACTTCAAATGACCAAAATATTTGATTTCAAAAAATTTAATAACTAAATCAAAAAATTAACAATTCAACGAACAAAATAGAATAAAGACAATAGTTTAATGATTATTTTATTGTTTAACCTTAATAAAATCTATATTCAATTATTTTTTGAAAGGTATATTTCCTTTAAAAAGATACATATTTATTTATTATTTATGAACATTATACGGAAATAAATTTAATATATATTTCGCCTAGAGAATATTTTTCCTTGTTCACTAATAAATTAACTAATTAAACTCATGTTTCTATAATCAATTCGATCCTCCGATTGGATCGGGGGTAAACGCCTACGAAAAGATCGCTTGGATTTAAGAAAGAGTCGCTTGGATTTATCCATGATTTCTTTATTCCTTATTTCTAAAAAGAATCCTATCCCTATCTCTATTTCTAAAATCCTATTTTGAAAATTCAAATTATAGAATTAATATAATAAATAGGATTTGGTTTGTTTATTGTATTATTGTTTATTTTATTATTTGTCATTTCAATATATAATTTAAATATATATAAATTTAAATATACTAATAATATATAAAATATTATTGTGTCGATTTTTTTTAGTAATATACCTGGAAATACCTTTTGATTTCTTATTAACGTCGTTTCAAACACAACTGGTACATTCCTAAATAATCATTACTTGGACATCTTTACTCTTGGCAATGAACCCCCTTTGAGTTTTTAATTCACCCAACTTTTCTATTTTCCAATCAAAAGCGAAGAAGAAAGGAATGAAAAAAAAAAGAACGAAATAAAAGTTGCTAACTCAAAACCAAATCTTGAAAGACTTTGTTGCAATCAATATAGTAAATCAATATATATTTATAGTAATAGTAAATAATAAGAATGAGTAATACAATTTTGAGCTCTATTTAGAATCAAATCACCGTACAGTATTTTCTTTAAGTATCTTGTAAGATATAGTTGTTCTAGCCACATTTCTCTTTTCGCTTTACTAGTAATTTAATTGGAGCTTGAACTTGAGTTTCAGTGAGGTTGAATCTACTTTTTTCACTCTACCTTCCTTATTTATTTTATCTAATTCTAAAAAAAACTAAAAAAAATAAAGGGGGGGCCGAGAGAGTAGTCACAAATATTTGATTGTATTTCGATCTAATCTTTTTTGCCCCATCCCGTAGCAATAACTCGAATTAAAAAAAATGGAATATTAACGCATCCGGGAAGAAACGATTGATCTCTATCAATAAACCCGCTAAAGAACTGAACTAGAGAGTACTTAATACCAGTGCTACGGAAAGATATGTTTTTAGATCTCGGTAAATTCTTATTTACTGATACCATCTTTTACGGAATCGATCCACTACAAGAATATATGGAGCTCGGCATGTCTGGAAACACAGGAGAACGTTCTTTTGCTAATATTATTACCAGTATTCGATACTAGGTCATTCATAGCATTACTATACCTTCCCTATTCATCGCATGTTGGTTTTTCGTCAGCATAGGTTTAGCTTATGATATGTTTGGAAGCCCTCGTCCAAATGAGTATTTTACAGAGAGCCGACAAGTAATTCCATTAATAACTGGCCGTTTCGATTCTTTGGAACAACTTGATGAATTTAGTAGATCTTTTTAGGAGGACCCAATTATCATAGATCGAGCCTATCCAATTTTTACAGTGCGATGGTTGGCTGTTCACGGACTAGCTGTACCTACCGTTTCTTTTTTGGGGTCAATATCAACAATGCAGTTCATCCAACGATAAACATAATTCGAATTAATTATAGAGCTATGGCGCAATCAAACCCGAACGAACAAAATATTGAATTGAATCGTAACAGTCTCTACTAGGGGTTATTACTCATTTTTGTACTTGTTGTTTTATTTTCCAATTATTTCTTCAATTAAAAAAAGAGAGTAGTAGAATACTAAATAATAGTAGGAATTCTCTTATCCCATTCGGAAGGATTGTATCTCATAATTATCTATGATTGTCTATGTCTTTAGCATGACCACTTGATGAAATGCGGAGGGAAGCGGGATAAATGGTCAATACTACTAGAAGGATTCCTCTTTGGATAATAGGTACGGTAACTGATATTCCTGTGATCGGTTTAATAGGTATTTTCTTTTATGGTTCATATTCTGAATGGGGTTCATCCTTATAATATGAAATAATGGAAAATTGGACGAACTAAGTTATAGGCATGAAAGTTTAAGAACTCAGTGGGGCCCACCTCCTCTTTCTTTGTCTGATTCGCGAGGAAGGGTCTCGTTGAATTCTTAATGATCATGATCATAATATTTTGGTCGTATAAATGACAACAAATAGATCACTTTTTTCGATGACTTTTTTTTGAAAAATGAACTCAGTTTCAATTAATTGATTCATAGCATCTGCTCTTCGATAGTATCTATCGATACTTTCAAGGTTAGAAGAAAAAAATGAATCACTCAATTGGATGACACAATACAATATATATTTAATATTTCTTTTTCTTTTTTTTTTCTGTCGACCAGATATCAATCAAACCTTTTCTAGACTAGTCTAACCTTACTCGATTTATTTTATTATTTCATCAAAGTTTGAAATTATTTTATAAGTTTATCGCCTTGATTCTATTTAATCAAAAAAAATGGATAAGGATTCCTTATCTTTTTTTTTTTGGTTATCCATTACTTAGTATATTATACTTATTTCGACTTATTTTATACTTATTATATTATCCTTATTACTTATTCTATTATAAGTAAATCAAAAAATAAAGGATTCTGAACAATCTGGAAAAATCGAAACTAAGAATAGAAATTTTTTAAGAACGGGTCCCGGAATTGTTATTATTTCGACACAAGAAAAGGGTGTGTAAAATTCCTTTTTTTTTGTGTCAAAGGCTAGAAAGACGAATAATACACATTCATATAAAAATATTTATAAATATGTTTTTAATGTTTACGAAGAATTTCATTTAACTTAAACAAATATATATAAATTGAATTAAATAAAAAGAAACATAATTTTGAAACATTTAACCTACATGAGCCGAACACAGTTATTTTTTTTAACAGTAATCTTATTATAGGTTATTATTATATTTACTCTTTTTGATACAATGCCTAAAACTACTCATAGTCTCTTTTCAACCCTTAAATAGGAGTATAACGAGCTTCAGTGCACTCAAACTCACGTTTTTTTACATTGACAATAATATTAATATTAATCAAAATAATACACAATCGGCCCAACAGATAAGTTTTAAAATAAAGAAATAAATATAAACAAAAATTCATTTGTTAAAGATGGGTTGCTTTGGACTTTGGAGCGTAACAAATCCCGACATGGATATTGAAAATCGAGGAGAGATCCCGAGACATTCATGCACCTAAAAAGATTGGATAAAGACAAAAACGCCCATTGCTCCCATTAATCGCTCACTACACCATACACGTCAACCTGATCTAAATATTAAATTTCATATAAACTAAAAAAATTAACTATTTTTATTTTCACTAATTTAGTTTTTTCACGTTTGAAATTACAAAATTTAATTCTAATTATCGATGTTGTTAATTTTTAAAAATTTAAGTTAATTACAACTTTTTTTTAATTATATGGGCATCAACTGAACATCATTAAATTTAATAAAAATTTGAAAAATAAAAAATTTAAATTCTTAAAAATAAAAATATAGGAATTAAATTTCAATTTTTTGTTGATTGAATCTTAACTCAATTGGCACAGACATTGTTGTTAGTGTAGGAAAACATGAGTTTGAGTGCGTTGAAATGCGCTATCTTCCTATTTAAAGGTTGAAAAGAGACTATAGATAATTCTAAGTATTGTATAAAAAAATTATAATAAGATTTAGTTTTACTATTATTTATTATTTTAGATAATGAATATTAATAAAAACTTAGCAATAAAAATTTCAATAACAACTTTTTGTTAGAAAAAAAATTATTAAAATATTTTAAATAGTGCTTTTAACAAATAATTAGGAGTAAAAGTCTTAAATAATAATCTATTATTAAACAATAAATGCAAAATTAGGATTTACTAAGTAAATTTCATATCAATATATTATTATAATTACTTTTTGTGAAAATAAAGCTAATTTTATAATTGTATAATCTTATATTATATATTATATATATATACAACAATTCGTAAAATACATTAGTTTTACATTATTTAATTCAGTATATTTATATTCTTTTTAATCTTGTAAATTTTAATTAATTCCAGTGCATTAATTCTATTTCATCTTGGAAAAGTTTTAAAAGAAAAACAGTATAAAATAACATATTATTTCGCCTGTATTAAAATTTTTATATAATATATTTTAAAAATATAATACATTAAAAACATCAAAAAATTCTAATAAATTAAAAATAAATTAAAAATTTTATACTTAAATAACACTAAGATAAATATAATTTAACAAGTAAATATCTTTAAAATAGTAAAAAATTAATATACAATATTTAAATAATAATGATAAAATAATAACAACGTAATAATAAAATGATAGTAAAATAATAAAAAATAAAAGAAAAACATAACAACAATTTTTTTTTGTTGCAAATTTAGTCTCTAAGTCTAGTCCTACCATGACAGTTAATTTTTTTAATAATTTATTTATATAAATTTAAAAAAAAAGCATTTTAATATTTTATAGTAATCTTTTTTTTTTATTCAATTCTACAATAATTGCACTTACTAATATAAAAGTCCTAAACTCGATCTTATCCTTGTCATCAGCTCTCAGCTTAATCCAACACCGCCACGTGCACAAGTCTGGGTCCCACTTCCTCTGTTCAGAAGAGATCACTTGTGACGAAAAACGGTGAATTTCTTGAAAGGTCCCTATATTATAGGGACCTGATCAAATTAGTCACTGATGGATCAATTTAATCTTTGTACTATTAAAAAGACTTAAAATATACCAAATTAGAATAAAATTAATATTTATTATTTAATAGAGTTAATATTGTTAAATTTTTTATAATTTTATAAATAAGATCTTAATTGAAAAAATTCAATATATTTTTTATACATTAAATGTTAACTTTGTTACAATTTGAACATATTAATTTTTTTAATAGTATAAAGACTAAATTGATCTATTTAATAATAAAGGGATTAATTTGATCTAATTCATATAATGCAAGGATATCTCGGGTACTTTAACGGACGAAAAACACAACTGCAAATCTCATCTCATTACAACACGCGTCAATCTGATCCAATGTGATTACTCCCGAATCTGAAATCCCTTGGGACCACATGGATTGGAGACCAAAAGAGGAAACGCAAGATTGGACATAAGTTTAGTTACGTATTAGAGGCTATTAGCCTTAAATGGACAATTATATAGTGGGTCACTGTAAAAACTAAAATTTTAAGTACCCGAAAAAAATGATGTGTTGAATTTATATTAAAAAATTATTTAGTAAATTAATAAATATAAGTATTAAATATAATTATGTTATTTTAAATTGTTTTTGGATAAAATATATATATGGTAATTTTATTTCATTAAAAAAATTGTTTTAATTTTTAATAAAATAAAAATAGTAGCTATAAGTAGTGTATATAAGAGAAAAACAAAGATATTTTTGTAAGAAGAAAGAAGAGGGGGAAAAAAGAGAAATTTGCGATGGGTGAAGAAACTGAATGTTGCAGAACAACAGGAACAGGATATGAAACTCCACTGAAAGCCATGTCTGGTCCTAAAGAAGCTCTTCTTTATGTTACTTGTGTTTATACTGGTAATAATTTTCTCTCTTCTTCTTCTTCTTCTTCTTCTTCTTGTTTTGGTTTTTGGTGTGATGTCTGCAACCTTTTTTTTTTCTGGGAATTAATTTCATTTGATCCATTTATTCCTTGAATTATAAATTGTTATGTGTTCATGTCTATTTTCATAAAATTTTAGAGAAAATTCAGTGGGTGTTTTCTTTTTATTTTCTAAAAAAAAAGAAGAAAAAAAAATCATATATTTATCTTCTTTTTTTAAATATTATAAATAATCTATCTCACTGTAGTTTTTACTCCAAAGTTGAAACATCAACTTTAAGATCTACATTTTAATTATCATATAAAATAATTCTATATATATAGAGAGAGAGAGATATTTGAATGGATTTGCATGATGTATGCAGGAACAGGAAGAGAGAAGCCTGATTTCTTGGCAACGGTTGATGTAGATCCGAACTCACCTACTTATTCTAAAGTCATCCATAGGCTATCTATGCCCTATGTAGGTGATGAACTGCATCACTCTGGGTGGAATGCTTGCAGCTCTTGCCATGGTGATCCGTCCGCCGATCGACGTTTTCTGATCCTTCCTTCATTGGTGTAAGTGACTATGTGCCTGAAATTTTGTTTAGGGGGAGGGAGATAATATTATAAAATTTGAAGGGGCCCAAGTTAAAAAAGTTTAAATTAAATTATTATTATTTTTAAACGGCTAAAATTATACTTTTATGATTAAAAAGGATTAAATTGAATCTTTTAATTTTAGTAAGGGACCATAAAATAATTTTCCTATTGAGCCAAGGGCCCTTGCCTGCCCTCTTTGGCTACCCTGCTTACTAGGAAAATGAGGTTTTCATGTGATGTAGAACAATGTGGCAAACTATGTGATCGTACAGACATGTTTAATACCGATGTTCTGTTCGGTTCAGATCGGGTCGTGTCTATGTGATTGATACACAAAAGAATCCCAAGGCTCCGTCGTTGCATAAAGTGGTGTAGCCGGAGGATATCGTTAAGAACACCGGTCTAGCGTATCCGCACACGTCTCACTGCCTTGCTTCCGGAGATATAATGATTTCGTGTCTCGGAGATAAAGATGGGAATGCCAAAGGGAACGGATTTCTCCTCCTTGATTCCGAATTCAACGTTAAAGGGAGGTAAAGCCGATAAACCGAATGAACGATTAGAAGGTAAAATGATTGGTGACTTGTTCTTACTCATTGTTTCTTTAGGTGGGAGAAACCGGGGCATAGTCCTATGTTCGGCTACGATTTTTGGTACCAACCTCGACATAAAACGATGATCAGCTCATCGTGGGGCGCTCCTGTTGCCTTTACCAAAGGTTTTGATCTTCAGCATGTAGCGGATGGTCTGTATGGGAGACATCTGCATGTGTATAGTTGGCCTGATGGTGAACTTAAACAAACGTTGGATCTCGGTGTCACCGGTCTCCTACCCTTAGAGGTGATTGATTACATGTTACTACTTTGTTTTTAGCTCTGTTTTGCTCGCAGGCGATACTTAGTTTTGTTTCATTTTCATTGCAGACAAGATTCCTGCATGATCCATCTAAAGATACAGGGTACGTTGGATGCGCCTTAACAAGTAACATGGTACGGTTTTTCAAAACCGAAGACGGATCATGGAGTCATGAGGTGGGATCATATAATCTTGCATTACCAATGGTCATAAATTTGGACAAGCCTTATTATGTACTTGATTAACTTCTGCAGGTGGCAATCTCAGTGAAACCATTGAAGGTGCAAAACTGGATTCTTCCCGAAATGCCCGGACTTATAACCGACTTCTTAATCTCTCTAGATGATCGTTTTCTGTATTTCGTCAACTGGCTGCACGGAGATGTCCGACAATACAACATCGAGGACCCCAAAAACCCGGTCTTGGTCGGCCAAGTATGGGTTGGAGGAATGATCCAAAAGGGAAGCCCTGTAGTGGCTATGACAGAAGATGGTAAAGCATGGCAATCCGATGTTCCGGAAATCCAGGTCTGTTCTAACATTCATATCAACTTGTTCGGATTAATCATATCAATGGTGATCGATGAACACTGTTACATTCTTTTACAGGGACATCGCCTAAGAGGAGGACTGCAGATGATCCAATTGAGCCTAGACGGTAAACGATTATACGTGACGAACTCTCTATTCAGCGCATGGGATCGGCAATTCTATCCGGAACTCGTGGAGAAAGGTTCCCACATGTTGCAGATTGATGTCAACACCGATAAAGGCGGTCTTAAAACAAACCCGAACTTCTTTGTCGATTTCGGAGCCGAACCTGATGGACCTTCCCTGGCTCATGAGATGAGATATCCAGGTGGTGACTGCACTTCAGATATATGGACTTAAACATCAACCAGTTTCAGCCATGAAGAAGATCATCCTTTTATATTTGTAGGACTAAAATAAAAATAAAATAACAATCAGTGTAACTTGTATGTGAGTCAAATTGATAGATAATGTAATGTTAGGGGGTTAATCTAGCAATATATTTTAATTCTAATCGACTGCCAGTTAAATGCCTTTTGACATTGGACTTCACTAAATTAACTGGCAGCTAATCCAACTTTGCCACGTGTACCAACATTGGTCCCACTTATACATTCGGACATGATTCCATTGGACAAACACAAATGTCTCCAGTTCTCCAAACTTAAGACACGTGGCAATCTAACCACCGTCAGATGAGACTAATGTTGACATGTGTAAGGAAAATCGAGAATCTCGAAACACCGCGCCCATAGGAAAAATTGATAGATACAAAACCTGCTAAGGCTTTTATTTATTTATTTTCGATAATTCCCATGGGACATTTTCATACGAAGGGGAACATTTTCGCCTCACAATGTTGGACATTTTTGTAAGAAGAAAAATTAAAAATTAAAAATTAATTTTATTCCAAATAACATTTAATTACAGTCAAAGATTTGAATTCCAATCTAAAGATCCTATTTGATTAAGTTTTAACTTGATTGGTATACGAATTATTGTTAATATAGAAGAACGTGAGTTCGAGTGCGTTAAAAAATATTATCTTCCTATTTATGAATTGGGAAGGGACTATGAATAGTTCTAGATATTGCGTCAAAAATAAAAAATCAGTTTGATTTAACTTCAAATTCAATCAAATGGTTAAATTTTATTATTAGTCCCTATGTTTTATGAAACTTGTCTTGTACCTTTATGAAATTTATGATATCTTCAAATTTTGATACGATAAACATATTATCATATGTGTAATGTCATGTCAGTTTATTATTTTGACCTTACTAAAAACTCAATTAATAGATTAGCAACTGAAATTTTCGTCAAGAATGAAATTTCAAATTTTGAAAAGTGTAGGAATTTAGAATGATCCTTTTAGAGAATATAGACTAAATTTATACTTATATGCATAGTACAAGACTAATAATTTAATTTAATCAAATATATTTAAGCTTTGTTGTTTAAGTCAAGACTAAAATTGACCAATTCAAAAAATATAAAGACTGAAATTAATTAAATTACGGGGACTAAATCTATAATTTTCATAAATTACAGAATTTAACCTATCGAATCTAATCCCAAGATTCTGCCGTATAGACCCAATAGCCTATAAATTATAGAGGATTTTCCCAATGTTTTTCAGTAACTATTAGAAAAAAAAATTAATATTTTTGTAAGAGAAAAAAAAAGGAGAGAAAATGAGGGAAGAAATGGGGTGTTGTAAGAGAACAGGACCTGGATATGCAACTCCATTGGAAGCCATGTCTGGTCCTAAAGAAACTCTTCTTTATGTTAATTGTATTTATAATGGTACTTTTTCCCTTGGTTTTTTTTTAATGATTTTCTGAACTTTAAAAATGAGTTTATTCAATGGATTTGTATGAATATAATTGTATGATGTGTGCAGGAACCGGAAGAAAGAAGCCTGATTTCTTAGCAACGGTTGATGTAGATCCAAACTCGTCAACTTATTCTAAAGTCATCCACAGGCTATCTATGCCATATATAGGTGATGAACTACATCACTCAGGATGGAATGCATGCAGCTCTTGCCATGGTGATCCATCAACCACTCGAAGTTTTCTAATCTTGCCTTCCGTCGTGTAAGCAATTATACCGGATTTTCATATTATATCGATAGATACGAACATATCTATGTCGTTAAGGTACCAAGGTGCTGCTTGTTCGTAGGTCTGGTCGTGTTTATGTGATTGACACACAGAAGAATCCCAAGGCTCCCTCTTTGCATAAAGTGGTACAATCCGAGGATATCGTCGAGAAGACCGGCTTAGCGTATCCGCACACGTCGCATTGCCTTGCTTCCGGGGATATAATGATATCGTGTCTCGGAGACGAAGATGGAAATGCTAAAGGGAATGGATTTCTCCTCCTTGATTCCGAATTCAACGTCAAAGGGAGGTAAATACGATGAACTGAAACAATGTATAAACGAATTGTGAATAACCGTCACTTGTAAAAAATCATCAGGTGGGAGAAACCAGGGCATAGTCCTCTGTTTAGCTACGATTTTTGGTACCAACCTCGACATAGAACGATGATCGGCTCGTCTTTGGGTGCTCCGGCTACCTTCACCCGAGGTTTCAATATCCAGCATGTTAAAGATGGTTTGTATGCTAGACATTTGCATGTGTATAGCTGGCCTGATGGTGAACTTAAACAAACGTTGGATCTCGGTGAAACTGGTCTCACACCCTTAGAGGTGATTAATTACTTGTTTCGACTTTGTTTTTAACTCAGTTTTGCTCGAAGACGATACGTAGTTCTGTTTCATTTCATTGCAGATGAGGTTCTTGCATGATCCATGTAAAGATACAGGGTACGTTGGGTGTGCCTACACGAGTAACATCGTTCGGTTTTTCAAAACCGAAGATGGATCATGGAGCCATGAGGTCGGAACTTGGAACATATAATCTTGCATTGTCAATGCTCATAACCTTGGACAAGCCTTATTGATTAACTTCTGCAGGTGGTAATCTCAGTGAAACCATTGAAGGTACAAAATTGGATACTTCCCGAATTGCCTGGATTTATAACTGACATCTTAATCTCTCTCGACGATCGGTTTCTGTATTTTATCAACTGGTTGCAAGGAGATATCCGACAATATAACATTGAGGACCCCAAAAATCCAGTCTTGGTCGGCCAAGTATACGTTGGAGGATTGGTTCGAAAAGGAAGCCCTGTAGTGGCTGTGACAGAAGATGGCAAAACATGGCAATCCGATGTTCCGGAAATCCAGGTCTGTTCTAACATTCATATCCACTTGTCGGATTAATCATATCGATGACAATCGATGAACGTTGGTTATAGGGACATCAATTAAGAGGGGGACCGAATATGATCCAGTTGAGCCTAGACGGTAAGCGACTATATGCGACGAACTCGTTATTCAGCACATGGGATCGACAATTCTATCCGGAACTTGTGGAGAAAGGTTCCCACATGTTGCAGATCGACGTCGACACCATGAAAGGCGGTCTTAAAATAAATCCAAACTTTTTCATCGATTTTGGAGCTGAACCTGATGGTCCTTGTATGGCTCATGAGATGAGATATCCAGGTGGTGATTGCACTTCAGATATTTGGATTTAAATCATATGAAAAAAACCGCTATGAAGAATAATCAATGCAATATGCAGATTCTTGTGCACATGTTATGTAATATCATGATGTCAATATGAAATCATAAACAGCTCAAAGTAATACATACATACATACATACATACATTTTGAATCTTACATTGAGAACATGTTATGTAATTTCCTTATGCTAAAATTTGTGTTGAGGTTGATGTTAATCTTGATATGCCTCATTAAATTATAATTCCCTATCCTAAAATGTGTGTTCATCAATGTCAATGGCACATTTCATCTTGGGCATGGCTAATTGTAGGTAACCTCATGACAGCTTTAGACGTGAATATTATCGTTAGATCACTTCATCACATTTTAATAAACGAGTCATGTTCCTACAACCATCTCATATAAAATAACGCATCAATCATTTCAACAGGACCCACATTAGAGTTTCTCCATCACAAGAAGATAGAAGCTCCCAGAGCAAAGGCGAATCTAGGGGGCTAGCAAGAGCCCCGACCCATTTAAAATAAAAATTTACAATTTAGACCCTTTAAAATTTTTAAAATTTTAAATTTAGTAAAAGTAAAATTACACTTCGGCCCCCCTAAAATTATAAAAATTTGATTTAATACTTTAAAAATTATAAAGATATAAACTATAAAAAATTAAAATTTCATTCGGCCCCCTAAAAAATTATTTTGGCTTCGCCCCTATGTTAAAATACTATCAAATCTCTCTAAAAAATTTCTCTAATCTCATGAACTTGCTGAAATCAAAAATTTCAATGACTCTTCACACTTTCTACAATGTGACCACACCCAATTTTTGTGCACTACTATCCAATACCATCAAGGATTATAGAATTGCACTACTAACATAGACAAATTTTGCTTGAACCAAGGTTGCATGTTGAAGAATTTATATACCAATGCATCATAATATATTGAGATATACAACAAGGAACTATCAAATAGGTTGATTTTGAGTCTTAATTAACTTCAAAATAACTTTATAAGCTTCCCCTTTTTTCCTACGAACATCCAACAATTGCCTCTTCAAAGAAGCTATACTCTTCTTTACACCATTTATTTCTCTCTTCGCCACTTCTATTTCACCTCTAATCTGCATATGCTCCTTCCTATCTTCTTCATTCAAAGCCTCTTCCATTGCCTGTATTTTAACAAAATCAAACCAATTTAAACCAATGTTTTCATATTTTACAAATGGTTTAATATAATTTTTTTAAAAAGAATTTTAAAAATTATATAAACTTTTAGGTGATGATGGGATGTAATCTTAGAATGTCACATGCAGTGTTCTAATAACCGAACCGGTGGTTAAATCGATTAGACCATTAATTCTTGATTAATTTGATTAATGGGTTCAACTGCTAGACCAACAACAATTAAAAATTCATTAAAAAAAATTAAAAAATATTAAACTTCAACATGTTCAACTAGTGGTTTTTTTCAAAGTTTTCAATTTTTATCATTTTCAAGTAGTTTCCAATTCAACTAGTTCAACCCTTTTTTCAAACCAGTATACTGGTCGATTCTTGGTCTTATCGATTTGACCAATCAATCTAGTCTTGTTCTAAGGACATTGATCACATCACCAAATCACGACGGAATCCAAGTTTAGAGACGAAAATGAATTTAGTTGCCAAATTCAAGTATCAAAGTGGGTCTAAGCTTTTCTTTACAAATAAACAATCTAAGGTTTACGAGCTTAGTTCGTAGCTTAACTCGACTCGACTAGACTCACAAACATTGGTTAAATTTGTTACCTTAATTTGTTGTTTGATGACATTTTTTGAAGGCAATGAATTCCAAATCTTCCCCTTTATAGGAGCATTAGCAAAGGCATTATCTCTAGCCCATTTGAGCTCATTAATCTCTTTAAGAACTTGTTCTTCATCAACCCTTATTGCAGGTCTAGGGGATGAAATAATTCCTTCTAATGTCCCACCTCAATCTCCATATCTGTTTTCACAACAAAAATGAATTCAACAAATAAAGGGGAAACAAATGAGTTCCAATCATTGAATCAAATATACTTACCCGATCGGATATTTCTTCGACCACTGACGGACCCGAATCGTTTAATCCTTTCTGACCGGCATTCACCTCTTTCAACAGCTTCTTTTCTTTCACCATATTTCCAGTTTCATGATGCATTCGGAAACACAAATTCTAGAATCGAAACTTTACATCAATCAATCAATCAAATTACTTTTCACGAAAACCAACATCGAAAAATACGAAAAACATGCTTACATGGCTATTAATCTTGCCTTGTGTGTTGATAGATCTCTCCTTATAAGCACTATTAGCAAAAGTAAGCTTATCGAGATCTCGTTTCAAAGCAGCCATTTGCTTCCCTTTATTTGTCCACATACTTCTAAATCCCTTCTCTTTATATTTCAAATCATATAACCTATTATAAGCTTGGCGTTCTTCGAACTGTTCATCATAATACGATTTTCTGATTCTCTTATCGTTGATATTCATCGTCATTGATAAAAATTTAAAAAGGTAAACGTACGTACCTGTTTCTCGTGTATCGTCTTTGTGATTCGAAATAATTGTTCATTCAAGTATGTAAGTGACTTCGTGGCTTGTTGAATCCCAGATTCTGGATTTGGGTTTTGCTGAAGCATTGTAAAAATCAAGTGATTGATTGCATCCTTCTTGGCTTTGCTCTTAACAGCTTGTAACTCTTCATTTTCTGGTTTTGCAGTAGCCATGTGATATTGTGCCTATATCAAGTTGATACAATATATACATGTATGTATGTATATGATTATAAAGGGTAATTAAAATCAAATTCTGGCATAGAAATGAAAATTTTGAATGCATATATAAAAGAGAAAATGCAAAGGTGACGTGATCCACAAGTCAAATGGAAATTCATGTTACTTATTGTGAGGCCTTGCACCCCACGGCAGTCTTTAAGTCAACCCAATCCTTGATAATATATAAGTATATAAAATGGATTAATATTTAATGTATTGATACTGATGCTTGCCAACTATGCCTTCAGGGGTAAAGTCAAACATTTTATAGGGCCTGAAATTTAATTATAAAATTTTGGGGTCAAAACAGATATTTTACCATTTTAGTAATTGTAGTGTTATAAATTTTAAGGACCTAAAAGATAATTTCTCCCAAATCAAGGGGAGCCAAGGCCCTTACCTTTGGATCATAGTTGTTAGGACCAATGGTACCATAAGATCAGAGGAGTGCATTAGTGTAAAATCTATTGAATCGATTAAAAAGTCATTTGAATTGAATTTAAGTTGGTCTAAGTATTATTTTCTTTTATAATTTATAAAATTAATGTTTAGATTTCAATAATATTTTATTTATGTTTATTATTTTTTAAAATTTTTAATGTGTGGGTTCTCATTAAAATATACCTCATTTATGGGTAAAAATATTCTCGTTGATGTGACATACACATGAATTACCATATGAATGATATGTCAACATCTAAATAATTTTTTTATATTTTTATATTTTTTAAATAATTTTAATGATTTTAAATTTTAAAAAATAATTTTTTGATTTTTTAAAAAATAATTAAATATTAACGTGTTATCCATGTGACAATCCACATGTATGACACATCAACAAAGTTAAAAAATGTTAACTTTTCCATCCATTTTGAGGTAATTTAACAAAAAACGTAAATTTAAGTACTAAAAAAGACGAAAAAAATTAAATAAAAACTTAAAATAACTCTTTTTTATAAAGTTAAACAGTCAAATAAATCATTATGTGAATATATTATGTTTACATGATATGAGTTAGTCAAATGGTGGTTCATCATAGAACAAGCAACGAATAAAATAATTTTTCTTGAGCCACTAGGTTTTCTTCTCTTTTAAAAATTTCCATTTTCACAAGGAAAAGTTTATAATTTTTTTTATTAGTCATTATAATTTGTTGTTTATGGAACAATACTTTTTTTTGCATATAAAATACATTGAAAGTTTAAGTTTTGTTATTAGTCCTTATACTATCCACAATTTATGGATTAGCCCCTATATTCTAATTTGATTAATTTTAATCAATGCACTTTTCAAATTTTGACTTCAATAATAAAATTAAATCCGTTAAATCAAATTGTGCTATTAGTCTCATACTAGGCCTAAGATATAGATTTAATTTATATTATCCAATTTAACCATTTTTAGTCTCTATACTTTTCGAATTTTGGAATTTACGTTAAATCCATTAATTAAAACGATGTCGTTTTTTTTATTAGTATTATATGCAAATAGCAAGCTAATAGTTGTTAAATTTGTTAGATCAAATTCTACTATTAGTTTCGTACTATGCATAAATTATGGATTTAATTTATGTTCTCTAATTTGATAACTTTTAGTTCCCTATACTTTTCAATTTTTAAAATTTTAGTCCTGATTCAAACGATGTATTAATTAAAATGATGTGATTTTTTTAATCTAAATAATAATATATATTGGGTGGATTATTATTATTATTATTTGATACTACAGATATTTATTTAATAGTTAAACTTTTTTTAATAAAATACCGGTCCAATTCATCCAAATGATTAAATAGATAATAAAAAATTAAGTTTGAATTTGACTTCTTCAACATTGGGTAGAATTTTTAAAATAATTGAATTAAGGGTAAATTACACCCATGGTCATTTTTGTTTATCTTAAGTTACATTTTAGTCACTTATGTTTGAAATGTTACGTTTTAGCCATTCACGTTATCATGTTGTAACATTTTAGCCATTGAGCTGTTAATTGCCACTAACAATGTAATGGTAAGCTGATGTGGCACGTTAAATCATCATTTTAAACAAAAATTTTGGGTTAAATTATATAACCGATCCTCATATTTTTTTGAATTGACAGTGAAGAAAGAAGTAAGAAGTTGAAAGCCATCATTGCATATAAACAAAACCCATAAATCCATACCATGCTTCTTTATTCATTGTGAATTCGACTTCCTGGTATGTTAAAAGAAATGGAGAAGGTAGGAAAATAATGGGAGAAGTAGAAGAGAATGGAAAATAATAATAATAAAAAAGTTAAAAGAACATAAAAGAAAAAATTAAATTGCTCAAAACGAAAAAATATGAGGATCAATTGTATAACTTAACCTAAAATTTTTGTTTCAAATGATGATTTAATGTGTCATGTCATCTTACCGTTACACCATTAATAGAAATTAACGACTCAGTAACTAAAATGTTATAACACGATAACATAAGTTACTAAAACGTAATATTTCAAACATAAGTGACTAAAACGTAACTCGAGGTAAACAAAAGTGACGATGGGTGTAGTTTACCCTTAAATTAAAATATAGTTTAACTTTTTGGACAGTCGACCAAAATTGAGGGTGGTAGGCACACTTAGATTTTATAATGGTCTAATTAGGGTTTTATATCCCTCTACTTTAAGAAAATTAAAAAGCTAACTACTCTACTTTAATTTATTATAATATAGTCCTCACGCTTTATAAAAAATTAAAGAGTTAATCTTGCAATACTACCAAACTTTGTCGTTAAATTTTTAACATGGAAATAAACAGTTCAACAAATTATATGAATTAAACTACTAAAAGTTAGCTATTTATATAATATTCATATTATTTTTTCTTTATCTTTTTACATTATATAATAGATTTTATCGATTTAATCTCCATATTTAAAATTTTAAAATTTAAATTGTTTGATTTAAAAATCCTAATCCAACCAGTAACACTATTTAGTATTTTCCGTCAAATTTTATTAACTCAACATATTTATTTTGTGTTAATCATATGTCATCTTACGTGAATGCAATCTAATCAACGTGTCAAGTTGCTAATTTTTTTAATAAAATAAATTAACGATATTAATGGTTGGACTAAGATTTTAAAATTGAAAAAATGAAAAATAAAAACTTAATTTTTAAGTACTAAAATCAATTTTCAAATTTTATTAAAATGTAAAAATTAACAGCATATTTAACTAATATAATGATATTATGTTTACATCTAACATAAACAATAAAAAATAACGTGCCGGGTTAAACCACAGTGAAGTGACATACAAGTTGTGTGTAAATATTCAATTCATATCCGTTTCGAATTTGATGCTTGAACAACCCTTATCCTATATCCATTAAATAACAATATTTTTTATGTGTTTTTTATATCCATTTTATGATTCATATTCCGAGTTCACACCTCTCTCAATATGTGGTTCCCAATGTCTTATTCCTTAAATAATTATAAGGGTAAATTACATTAATAGTCAATAACTATTAGTAAAATTCCTTCGCACTTTATCAGCAACAATGTGCAAAAATTCCTTTTGAATTGATTTAGGAGTATTTTCCAACACAATATTGTTAACATCATTGTTATAGGAAGTTAAAAGTTGAATCCAACTCGATAAAATTACCACAATTTTTTGTATCAAGTGTTTCATCGTGACCTCTCAAAACATAAGCTTAAAATGCAAGCCATCGGACAACATCAATAGAAGTCTTAATTCGTAACTTATTATTCAAAACTTGTTCCAAACTTTGTTGATGCATTCCTTTATTATGCCCATTGCTTCATCAAATTTGCATAAGATTTCGTGGCATTATTATGTGGTGAACAAGGATCTTTTCCGATATGATTAAGAAATGTCTAATTCTTTCGAGAATTAACTTCTTTTCTAACTTATAAATCTTTTAACAATGAATATGTCCCAACTAGGTCATCCCGGTTTTATTTTAAAAAGGTAATATGGTAAACAATTTGTAGCATCCTTAGTTGGAGAATGCTCAAGCCAAGAAGAAAATTGAGTAAACCAAGATTATTGAAGACGCTTAGGATACTTTTCTAGTGAAAATGGATAACTAAAGAGATAAAATTGATATGGATCTATTTTCGAGTAAGTTTCTCGAATTTCATTTCATTGATTAACTAAATATTCGCATATTGACAATTAATAAAAGATTTGAATAGTTTAATAATTAAATTGAAAATTTTTATTATTCAATTAATAAAATAAAAACACGTGAAAAATTTAATGATCATTTAAGTACTTTACTCATTAAAAATTGTACGAATAAAATTAATTAATTTGACATATACAAATATACATATTAATTAAATAACTTTGCCCTATATAATCTTCTATCTCTGCTAAAACGACAAATAACTCGTGTTAAAATATTTGATATCTTTCATATTCATTTTACGATACGATGTTTGCTGCCCCTCAACAAATTTCTATTATCCCTCAAATAATAATATTTTGACCAAAAACAAGGTCAAAACTGTAAATTTTCTCCTTTGGCAACTCGAGGCTTCAACATTTAACACTTTCGACTTTTCCATAAACTCCCTTTGTTCACCAAAACCCAAAAGGAAACAACTCGGAAAATGGACCCAACTGCACCCTCCGCGTCGGTCGTCGGCGGCGGCTGTGGTGGTGGCGGAGGAGGGCCGGCACCTTTCCTTATAAAAACATACGACATGGTAGACGACTCATCGACCGACGACATCGTTTCATGGAGTTCTAACAAAAAGAGCTTTGTGGTTTGGAACCCTCCTGATTTTGCTCGCCTTTTGCTTCCCACTTATTTCAAGCACAATAATTTCTCCAGCTTTATCAGGCAGCTTAATACCTATGTGGGTTTCTTTTCCTTTCTGGGTTTTTTGTTTAATTAATGTATGTTTGATAATTAGGGGAAATCATGTTTTTTTTTTAGCTTTTAACTTCAATTTTTTATGACAGATGTATGGAGTGATTTTGGTTTTATGTTTTTGTTCCTTGAGAATGGACAATTTCTCCTTTTTTTTGTGTGTTCTTTTCTGCTGAATTATGGGTATGAATCTTTGCTAAAGCCAGCACATAAATTTAAGGTCAATCAATGTCTTCTGCTGTGATTCATAAGGTAAAATTCTATGAGAATTGGGGTGTTTTTTTAGTCAATGATTGTGACTTTGAAATTTATAAATTTTCTTTGTTATTGTTTCACATTTTCATGATTTTTCTTTTGCATTCCTCAACTAAAATGGTCCTTAATGAAGAGTATCTATTCTTCTTTATCTTTGATGCAGGGGCTGTTGAAAGAAGAATTATATTTGTTTATGGTTTGCTTAGGTTTAGATGTATGAAGATTGAGTGTCTAAGCATGATTTGATCGCATATGAATTTAATTTGTTGACAGGGGTTCCGGAAAATTGATCCCGAACGATGGGAATTTGCCAATGAAGATTTTGTGAAAGATCAAAGGCATCTTCTTAAGAATATTCATCGAAGAAAACCTATTCACAGCCATAGTAATCCACAGGGTTCTTTGATAGATCATGAAAGAGCTGGATACGAAGAAGAAATTGAAAAGCTTTCACGTGAGAAAGCTGCACTTGAGGCTGATGTTTTGAGGTCTGAACAAGAGCGGTCATCTTTGAAGCATCAGGTGGAAGAGCTGACACAACAAGCTGATCAAATGGAGCGTAGGCAAGAGACTTTGTTTAACTTCTTAGAAAAGGCTTTACAAGACCCTGCTTTCGCCGAACATCTTTTTCGTAGAATTGAATCTATGGATGATGTTGCTGCATATAATAAGAAAAGGAGACTGCCTCAAATTGATCAAACCAAGCCAGTTGGTGACCATAGTATTTTGGACAACAAAAGTTGTTCTACACCCGAGTTTGGAAATGTTGTCCACCTCGATTTCTCGAACAAGCTTAGACTAGAATTGTCATCAGCTGTTTCGGAGATTAACTTGGTTTCTCAAAGCACGCAAAGTTCTAACGAAGATGAAGGAAGTCCACAGAGAAGGGTTTCTCAAGGAGAACCAAAAGATGATAATATCAGACCGCAGGGGCTTTTATTCACACCCAAAACATTAGACATTTCAGATACAGGCACATCTTTTACATTCAACATGGATTCATCTTTCTCTCAAAGAGTATCAATGAACGAAAGCCCGGCACTGCATTCACTGCAACAGAGATTAAGTTCCAGTGAAGAACCTGATAGTCATATTTCCTGTCAATTAAATCTAACTCTGGCATCTTCTTCATTGCAAGTCAATAAAAGTCCGATCTTAACTAGGATGTCCCAACCAAGTTGGGAAATCGGAAAAGTCTCCGAGTCAAGGTCTAATGCCAACAGTAAAGACTCTGATTCTAGACCTTTCCATAGCAGAAGAAACATGATTGATGGGGAAACAACATTATCGTCATCGAAAGATGGCCCTAACACAAATCAAGAGCCTACCGCTGCTCCGGTTAGAGTAAACGATGTATTCTGGGAACAGTTCCTCACTGAGAGACCAGGTTCCTCTGACAATGAAGAGGCCAGTTCCAATTATCGAGCAAATCCATACGAAGATCAAGATGACAAAAGGTCAGGCCATGGACTAGCAAGGAATACCAAGAACATTGAGCAGCTTAGTCTTTAGCAGCAAAGTTGCCTTGCTGCGAATCCAATGATAAGTCTACGAAGGTCTCTCTCGTTCCTTTTGTTTCTTCGTGTTATTTATAGTTACTTTGTTTATAGGAAATGATTTTATACATAACTGCCCAAAATTAATTTGAATAAAATCATGTTGAAATTTGAATTCCACTTGGTAAGTTCTTGCATTGGGGATATAGCATCCTTTTTTCAATGGTAAAATAGAAAGTTATGTAGCTTTACCGTCTAGGTTTCAAACTTTCAGTAACCAAGCAATGATGTTCATCTTGCGAAAATGACGTAATATGTCTTCTCTTTTTCCCGTATCGAAACTGAAGTCTCCTCTTAGTGTTTTCGGTGCCCAAAACTTTCATTTGATGTTCATCTAACAATTCATCTCATAATACATTGTGGTATTGTTGTTTTCTCCTACATCAATCCCGATTTATATCACATTTAACTGTGCGTTTAAACTGATTGATGGGTAAATTATTCATTAGTTTGTGCAGTGAATGTTATGCATGATATAAGACCTTCATGTTTCTTGAGAAAGTAGGGTTCATCTGAAAAATTACATGATCATAATATTAAGACAGTGATAATGTGATTAGTAAAATAGAAAATGGAAGACTACCTTTGCTTCCGTATGTGTTAAGAGTTTTGAGTGAAAGGGTGATTCATCAGTGGAGCTCAGTAGTAAATTGAGTCGAGTCGTAAGGAGCTCAGTGACCCTTAACTATGGTCATAGTTTCAAAGTCGTGTGAAGAACAGACGTTGAGAGAGTTTTTCTCCCGTTTGAGGTCTGGCCCGGTTTAACTCTAGATAATTGAAGCCTAATGTGGCTACTAGATACCTAAAAATCATAGAGGAAATAAAATACCTAGAATAAGATAATGTGAAAAAGTATGCATTCGACAAGCGAAATGATCGCCATGCTAAACATTTCACGAAGTAGGTAGAGTGCTTCAATCTTGGGAAAATTTTCGGGCATATAAACTCGAGTGCTATGCTTCCTAATAAGCTGGTTTGGGAGGAAGGCCCTGTTGGTTGCATGACTAGATGGTATTAGAGCCACTTTTATGAATATAAAGTAACAATTTCATTAGCCATAGGGACAGGTTTAGTTGCTGGGTTATTAATTAGTGATTAAAGGTTCGATCTTCATACTAAGTATGGAACGACTTTAAAATTCGTAGTCAACATTTACTCTTTAATAGACATTCAGAATATGGAGGATTCTTCAGTAGACTTGCTCCAATAAATTATCTTAAAAGCCAAAAAGAGATTGATTAATCAGAGGGTCCATTAATCAATTAATCAATTAATTTTGAAAGGTTGATTTCGTTTTATTTATTTAATATTGAGCCTTATTTAATATCCCACATTTGCTTTTTCTTTTTTTCACCCAAAAAGGGAAAATGACAAAACAAACCAATTGACATCAATTATTATTTTTCTTCACGAGATTAATGAAGCCAAAGTTTCATTCACGAGCACAAAGACCAAAAATGAAAAAAAATCATTAATATTATGAGAAAAGGTCCTTGTCTTATAGTAGAAATATTTAAGGTAAAATACACTTTAAGTTTTTAAATTATTTATAAGTTTACGTTTTTCTATCACGTAATTTTAAATTATAAAATAATCACTGAAATTATTTAAAAAATTTTATTTAAGTTATTTAATTATTCGAAAGTTTTTATGCAAGTCAACAAGTTGTTAAGTTTTTTTTTTTTAAGTCTAGCTAGCGAGCTCCAAGCGACGATTCAACAATGAATATGGTGGATCAATATCCATTAACGAGCAAAAGAACATACTTTAAATCTAAGTCGATATGATGATCAATGTGGAGATTGAAGAAAAAAAACTATTTAAATTTTGGTTCGCAAATTCATGATGTTCGAAACTGTTTCATTAAAAAAAAACAGAATTGTAAAAGTGAAGAGGAAGGAGAGCTTCCGATCGATATATGCAGTGCAAATAGAGAATGTTATATAACAACGATTTTAATAGCTCAATGATGTAAATAAATTTTTTGAAGTTAATTGGCTAAAACAAAAACTTACTAATAATTTAATGACATTGAGTATAATTTACCTAAATATCTATAAGTTGGACTAATCCATTTTCTTTTACAAGCTACGAGCTATCCAACCATGAACAAATCTATTTAACAACTCCGCCATTTTCAAATAAATCAATAAAATTTCACAAATTGATAATAAAGTTTAGTATTTATATTTAGAATATTAATATTAATAACGTGGTTCAATCCTTACCCATAAGAATGGACCATATTTCATGATCAATCATTTACCTCTTCAAAAAACACCCACAATAAAAAGAATAATCATTGCTACAGACAATGAATACCCTAATTTTGAAAAAAAAATCTTTTTTAAAACTAATTAATTGTAATAATCAAGGATTATTAAATTGTTATATTAGATATTTTTTTTTCTTACATTAAATGCATTACATTTATTATACATATACTTTTAGCATTGGATTTTTAATAAGCATTAAATTATACCAACACCACTTTAATAATTTTCTTTGGAAATCTATGGATTTTTTTTAGATAATTCTTTGAAAATTGCAAAATAGGTGAGACATGTTCTACCCCATATATATCTAGTAACATTTATTAACATCATATTTAAATGACAATACAATAAAATAAATTATTATTTCTTAAATTTAATATATGAAATTAATCAAAAAAATTAAGTTATAAATAAAAATATTATATTTATAGTTTTCTTATTTTCCTTTTTTTTTTTAAGTGAAAAATAATACTATAATTTATTTTTACTGAAAAAAGCAATTAAATGCTACTTATAAGCCAACTGCCGACTACTCCCACAATTTATAGTGTTGGCCTAATTCGATAGCCAAATCAATAAAAAAATTATAATAATAAATTTAGTATCTAATTTTTATATATTTTATTATTTTAGTCCTAATTTTATTTTTTAAAACCTTTTCTTTAATTTTTAAAATTAAATTAAATTGACATTTTTTAAATAAAAATGACTAAACTATTAAAATTTTAACAACATTATACTAATAACTCGCGTACTTTATAAAAAATTCAAAAAAATGAAAGTTATTAAGAATGCAACAAATTTTAAAAAATTATAAAAATAAAAAAGTATTAACGTCACACATAGACTATCATGTAAACTGGTATATCAATGATATCAAAATTTTAACGTTTTAGTAAATTTTTTTTTTGAAAAAAAATAATTTGATTAATTTTAAAAAACTAAAAGCCAAAATGATAAAAAAAATTAGGATCGAAATAACAAAATAAGTAAATATTAAATGCTAATTTAATTATTATACTCAAATAAAAAATTAATAGAGGGTCAAATGTATTTTCTCAAAAGGAATAATATAATTTTTGGCTTCTGAACTTGGCATTTAGGTTTCCTTTAGTATTTATAATTTTTTGTCCATTTTGGATCTTGAACTTTATAAGTAAGTCCATTTTGATCTCCGAACTTGAAAAATATAAGAGTTTAATAATCATCACTTGAAAATAAAAAAAATTAATAAATTTTCGAGTGATGATGTGGTACAATATCATAGTGTTACATTTTATGTTTTAATAACAAAACTAGTGGTTGAATAGGTTAGACCGTAATTTCTATTTCAACTAATTTGATTTATTTGAATGTCAAACCACTAATAATTAAAAATTCATAAAAATCTAAAAGTTTTTAAAAATAGAAAATTATTAAACATGTTCAATAGTCGGTTTTTGTTTCAGTTTTTAATTTTTACTAATTTCAAATAATTTTCGAGTCATTCAATACAACCTTTTTTTTATTCAGACCATTATATCAATCCGTTTTCAACTATCGCTCTTGTTCTTTCTTTTTTTTAAGTATAAGAACAGAAAGAAAAGTATAGGCACCAAAATGGACATACTTGACAAGTTTAGGGGTTAAAAAAATTATATTATTTTTTGAAATTATTAATTTAATAATAATTTTTCACTATTTTATGAACAATGGATATAATGTAGAAAATGATTAGAAAATTTGTGAGACAAATGTATACCCTACTTCTTTAGTGTATTTCCAAGCAAAGTGGGATAATTTGGGTGTGAACATAAATACATGGGAACCTTGTTCTGTTTCAGTGTCTTGTCTTCATCCATCACTTCTCCAACTACCCTATTATGTCTTATTTTCACTCCCCTCCATGAAAGCCATAGCTCCAAAATAGCTTCAATCCCTCCCCCAAAAATGGCCATTCTCAAACTGATCTTCATCACCCTCACTCTACCCCTTCTTTTCCTTCATTCTTATGTTGCTGTCTCAATTTTAGAGCTCCAAAATGCACTGAAAACTAGTGAAATTGATGCCACGGTGAGAAGGGCTTGTTCCAAAAAGCTTGAAGATTGTTTAGAAAGTGAAGATATGGAATCAGAGACCCAAAGGAGGTTGCTTTTGATGCAAAGAAGGTACATTAGTTATGAAACATTGAGGAGGGACATGGTTCCTTGTCAAAAACCAGGTTCTTCTTATTATGATTGTGGTGCTGCTCAAGCTAATCCTTATAGTAGAGGTTGTGAGATTATTACAAGATGTGCTAGAGGTATCAAAGGTACTAAAACCTGAAGAAGAAGAAGAAGAAAGAAGACCTAAATTTGATGTCTTTTTTTAACTGTTAACAGCTTGCTTCTGCAAATGCTAATGTGTTTGAGCTGTTTTTTATTGTATATTAGAGAACCTTTACCTTAAATTTCCTATATATAAATCCATGTTTAATCTTTAGGAGATCTGGGGCTTGCTTGTTAAAATCTGGGTTTTTGAAGATGTTCTATGACTATGTTTGAATTAGCTAGTTTAATCTAAAGTGGAGAACAGTAGGAACAGGTTAATTTACAATTAAGACTGAACTGTCATTTTCTAATGGTCAATCTATCCAAGGCATCATCTTTTAGCTCTATACCCTTTTCTGTAGATGTTTCCAAAAGTATCACATGGCTTAGCCTACCATTATTTATTTCTTGTCTTCATACGTGTTATGTTAGGCTTTTGAGATTAGGTTTGGGTTTTTTAACAGTAAAAAATGAATAGAATCTTTAACAGAATCAGAAAAACCGAAAAACCAAAGTTCAAACACTGTTGTAGCCATCCCTTTCCCCCATTTGTAATATGTACCAATATATATATATAAGCAATGTGCATGTATATACACATTACGGATTTCCACTACAATGGTTGAATGTGCAACATGTCAACTTGTCTTATTCTTTATCCAACTTGTCCTCACCTTTCCCATTGACTGAAAATATGTTGATAAACTTAAAAGTCAACTGATCTAAATCTCTCAAAATCCCCATTTTTTTCTCAGTTTCTTTTCCATCAGATTAAGCTCTTTTCATTTTCCATACTTGAAGATGGCAAACCCATGGCAAACCATGGATTCATCAAAGCTTTCATTGCTTTTATCCATGGTTTTTTATGTTCACTCAGTGATTCTCATCTCTCAACATTTCAGTCTCTCATACTTTTCCACAGTATCAGCATCTTTCGCATCAGTCCCTTGTTGTTTCTTCATCATCTGTAATTGCCTACAAATGGAGAAGTCATTTAGCAATCTATTTTGGGACCATTTCCTCTTCATCTGTGCTCATCTTTCAAGTATTTGTGAGCTTAACAACGACTTAACAAGAGGGTACTTGTTCTTCTTCATGGGGGTCTTGTTATTATCTCTTTACACCATTTACATTTGGTATCAACATCAGTCTTCACATGGTGTTCATCTTGTGAATATGATGATAGAGATCTCATTTTCGTTTATCGGCAACGGGATCGCCTTGATCGGAAGATGGTTCGTTCCATTAGACAACCTTTTATGGTTGGTGATTGGAACATGTACCATGTTTTCAATTTGTGTTATTTTGTTTTGTTATTACCTGTTTTCTTCAGGCAAATTCAAGAAGCCATAGCCATGTTTTTATTGACTACTTTGAGTTGTTTATAATAAGATATGTTCTTTAAGAATTTGCATATTGCATTCATTGTTCTTTATAGCTGAAACTGGTTTCTTCATATGCTTTAAATCCAAATATCTGAACTACAATCACCACCTGGATATCTCATCTCATGAGCCAGGCAAGGACCATCAGGTTCTGCTCCAAAATCGACAAAAAAGTTCGGGTTTATTTTAAGGCCGCCTTTCTCAGTGTCGATGTCGATCTGCAACATGTGGGAACCTTTCTCCACAAGTTCTGGATAGAACTGTTGGTCCATTGTGCTGAATACCGAGTTCGTCACGTATAGCCGCTTACCGTCTAAGCTTAATTGGATCATCTGCGGTCCCCCTCTTAATCGATGTCCCTGTAAACAACATAATGATGATCATAGATTGGCATCAATATGATTAATGCGACAAGTTGATATGAATGTTAGAATTTAGAACAGACCTGGATTTCCAGAACATCGGATTGCCATGTTTTACCATCTTCTGTCATGGCCGCTAGAGGGCTTCCCTTTTGAATCAATCCTCCAACCCATACTTGGCCAACCAAGACCGGATTTCTGGGGTCCTCGATGTTATATTGTCGGATATCTCCGTGCAGCCAGTTGGCAAAATACAGAAACCGATCATCGAGAGAGATTAAGATGTCAGTTATAAATCCAGGCAATTCTCTAAGTATCCAATTTTGTACCTTCAATGGTTTCACTGAGATTGCCACCTGCAGAAGTTAATCAAGTACATAATAAGGCTTGTCCAAATTTATGAGCATTGGTAATGAAAGATTATAAGATCCCACCTGATGGCTCCATGATCCGTCTTCAGTTTTGAAAAACCGAACAATGTTACTCGTCAAGGCGCACCTGACGTACCCTGTATCTTTAGATGGATCATGCAGGAATCTTATCTGCAATGGAAATGAAACAGAACTACGTATTGCCTTCGAGCAAAACCGAGTCTTAAAAATGAAGTTGTAACATGTAATCAATCACCTCTAAAGGCATGAAACCGGTACCACCGAGATCCAACGTTTGTTTAAGTTCACCATCAGGCCAGCTATACACATGCAGATATCTCCCATACAGACCCTCTGCAACATGCTGAAGATGGAAACCTTGGGTGAAGGCAGTCGGAGCACCAAACGATGAGCTGATCATTGTTTTATGTCGAGGTTGGTACCAAAAATCGTAGCCGAATATAGGACTATGCCCCGGTTTCTCCCACCTAAAGAACAAGAAGTGACAGTTATTCCCCATCATTTTACCCTCTAAACATTCATTCAGTTTATCGGCTTTACCTCCCTTTGATGTTGAATTCGGAATCAAGGAGAAGAAATCCGCTTCCTTCGGCATTTCCATCTTTATCTCCGAGACACGAAATCATTATATCCCCGGAGGCAAGACAGTGAGACGTGTGCAGATGTGCTAGGCCGGTTTTCTTAATAATATCCTCCGGCTGCACCACTTTATACAAAGAGGGAGCCTTGGGATTCTTTTGTGTGTCAATCACATAGACACGACTTGACCTAAATCAAGCAGAACATTAACTGTATAATGCAACTTTGGTACCTTAAACATATTGTGTATACAGAACAGTTAAAATATGTTTATGTTGTAAAATATCGTCTCTATCATTATACTATGATCTTCCAAATATAAGAAAAATAAAATTTTGGTATGTTTGTATGTATAGTCCCTTACAGAAACGAAGGCAGTACCAGAAAACGTCGATCGGCCGATGGATCACCATGGCAAGAGCTGCAAGCATTCCACCCAGAGTGATGCAGTTCATCACCTATTTATGGCATAGATAGTCTGTGGATGACTTTAGAATAAGTCGGTGAATTCGGATCTACATCAACCGTTGCCAGAAATCAGGCTTCTCTCTTCCCGTTCCTGCATGGATACATACAAATCCGTTGTAAAAACCTAAAATAACAAACCACATAGATGGACATAAGTAGTTATACTTAAAACATGTTTGGTTTGAAAGAAAAGTAATAGAATTTTACCATTATAAACACAAGTAACATAAAGAAGAGCTTCTTTAGGACCAGACATGGCTTCCAATGGAGTTGCATATCCTGGTCCTGTTCTCTTGCAACACCCTATTTTTTTTCCTTACATAAAATATCAAACTATATATATTCATATGAACATTGTGAATATCTTCTGTAATTAATGGCTAATAGCCTAATACGAAACTGAATGTTGTGTGGGTTTTTTTTTTTTTTCTCAGTGCGACGTGTCTGGTTATGAATGTATATTCCATACATTTTATCTAGTTAGGGAAGAGAAAGGATTGTATCACGAGTTACTGTATATTTTTTCAATTATTTAAAGATATTTCATTAATTTATTTTATGTGATTCATATGTAATTTTAGTAATATTTTTTTATCTAAACTTGGACTTTTAATTTGAAGTTCGGATTTTAAATTCCAATTAAAAAAATTACCAAAATTATATATCAATGCATGAAAAAATTAACTGAAATGACATTAAATGATTAGAAAAAAAATTCAGGATGACGTAGTCTCTCTATTTAGTGCTCAGGGAATATCTCATCTTTGTACTTTTAAAATTAATTTTTTTAAAATTTATCTATAAATAAATAAAATAATTATTTTTGTAATAACTAAAAATATATTAATTTTAAGGGGTAAGCTTAACTAAATTATATAATATTAATTTAAAATATGATAGTAATATTTTTATAATGTGCATGACATGATTATCTTATACACTATAATATGATTTACACCATTATATTTAGTTGGTGAATACATAATAAAATGTGTATAAAATATAATCCTCCAAAAACCAATTAAAATACATAAAAATCTTAATAAAAATTCAACCAGATCCACCAAGCATAATTAAATATTATTAATAAATATTTAATAAACAAGTGAAATCAAATTACTTCTTTTTGGATATATAATTAATTGATAAATGGATCAGATGCAATATAACTGCATCAATGGCAACTATTATGATTTTATCTACCACACTGTCCCAATACCTTATTTAAAACTTTCCCAATGAAAGACAATTACCCCCAAAACTTTCCCATGACCCAAACAAAAACTCCTACATTAATCAAAAACCTAACAATCTAACAATAATTCAGATGAAAATATGCAAACGATGGAATCGTCTGAATGTACCGTTTTCGTTATTGATTCTGCCTCAAATTCTCTCCTCAGTACCTGTAATGAGGAGGCTTATAAGGACCTTCAATTGGGACACTAATGTAGTCAGCTTGGTCCTTGGTAAGCTTAGTGAGCTTAGCCCCAAGTTTCCCAAGGTGAAGAGCAGCGACTTTCTCATCGAGATGTTTTGGCAAAACGTAAACCTTCTTCTCGTATTTTCCGGTTGATTTCTCCTTCCATAGCTCGAGCTGTGCAATCACTTGGTTCGTGAACGAACAAGACATCACGAAGCTAGGATGACCGGTAGCACATCCTAAGTTCATGAGACGCCCTTCGGCTAACACGATGATACCTGTCTTGGTATCGGGGAATACCCACCTATCGGTTTGAGGCTTGATGGTGATTCGTTTGACACCTGGATGATTCTCGAGGCCTAACATGTCGATCTCGTTATCGAAATGACCGATGTTGCAAACGATGGCGTTGTTTTTCATCTTCTTCATGTGATCAACCATGATGATGTCCTTGTTACCTGTTGTGGTGACAAAGATATCAGCTGTTGATAGAACATCTTCAAGAGTTAGGACTTGGAGTCCTTCCATGAGAGCTTGAAGGGCACAGATTGGATCAATCTCGGTCACGATGACACGAGCTCCGGCTTGTTTCAAGGCTGAGGCACAACCCTTGCCGACATCACCGTAACCGCAGACAACGGCGACTTTGCCGGCAATCATAACATCGGTGGCTCTCATTAAACCATCAGGAAGAGAGTGGCGGCAACCATACAAGTTATCAAACTGTTCCATATGATCAAATCATAACTATACAATTGGATCATAATACATAAATGACAATTAAAATCATAATTCCATTAATTAACCAAGAGTGAGTGAGCATATAGGAGCCGAAGGTTGAGTTCCTGAGATTTTGATGGACCACATTAAATCCAAATTCGCTTTTAATGCGCAAATTGATGGTTGACAACTAGACTGACCAAAGTATCTTAGAAATTTAGGGTCGAATTCAAAATCTAGTTGATAGTTTAGGGGACTTAGGTGCAATTACCCAAAATAAAAATACTACTAACGGTGAAGAAAACATCAAGCAAATAGCAGACTCGATCACTCAAAGCAATTTGAAATGATTTTCAATATATCTGTGCATCATAAAATAAAACCAGATTCAGATTCACTATGAAGAAAATAAATTGGGAAATTAAATCAGAAATAAAAGAAATATATACCTTGCTCTTGGTGACAGAGTCATTGACATTAATAGCAGGGAACAACAAGGTTCCATTAGCCTGCATTTGATAAAGCCTTTTAACCCCAGTCGTGGTTTCTTCAGAAACACCAACCAATCTCTCCTTCATCTTCGTATATTTCTTCGGATTTGCTGCCAACCCATCTTTAATTATCGTCAATACGATCTGAAACTCAGCGTTATCGCTCGACGTCGGGTCCGGTACCTTCCCGGTTTTCTCATAAGCTTCCTCAGCTTTAACCCCTTCATGGATCAACATCGTAACATCCCCACCATCATCAACGATCAAATCAGGTCCACCACCGGAACCCCAATCGAGGGATTTCTCGGTACACCACCAGTATTCTTGGAGAGTTTCGCCTTTCCAAGCGAATACAGAAGCGGAGTCACGAGCGATGACGGCGGCGGCGTGGTCTTGGGTTGAGAAAATGTTGCAAGAACACCAACGGACTTCGGCTCCTAATGCGGTTAAGGTTTCGATGAGGACGGCGGTTTGGATTGTCATGTGAAGTGAACCGGTGATTTTGGCTCCTTTGAAAGGTTGAGAAGGGCCGAATTCAGTTCTACATGCCATTAGACCAGGCATTTCGACCTCGGCTAAATTGATCTCGAGACGGCCGAAATCTGCTTGAGACATGTCTTTCACCTTGTATTCACGGCCGCCGGAGGTTTTATCCACTGAAAGAGCCATTGGTGAAAGTGAAAAGTGAGAACAAAGCACACAAAAGCACCCCTCCTCTTTGGTAAAGAAATGATCAACGTAGCAATGATAGAAAAAGAATGGCAGAGTGGTAAATGGCGATGGGATGTGCTTTAGAACCAATGCATGCAAATAAATAGGTTGAAAAAGATATATTATAGGGTTAATTACACCAATTTCCCTAAACTATTTCTCAAATTTTAAGTTTGATCCTCACATTTCAAAACATTTTAATTGAATCTTCGAAATATTTGTATTGTACCGATTAGGCCTATTTCTTTTTTTTTAACACCTCAGTCTTATCATTCATAACATAAGATACATACATGTGTCTAAGCTAATGGTAAAAGAAAAATCTAATTAATACGATATTAATATTTTGAAGTTTGAGATCATTTTAAAATTTGAATTATTATTTAGGGACATACAGTGAAATTAACCCTATTTTATAATTATATAAGGTTAACTATAAATTCGCGTTGACAATTTCCTATATTATTTATGTAATAGCTGTGTAACATAATTTTACATTTAACTCATTATTTTGTTTTTAATTTCTTTTTTAATATAATGTAAATTGAGTAAATGAAATGGTGATGCGAAAGGCACGCAACAGGAAGCGGAATTACTCTAATTATATATTTTTATCATTGAAGTGTGAAAAGTTATAAAATTATTTTTTTATCATTTAATAATGAAAATTTATACAATAATTATTCAATTATTAATATTTTTTATCACCCAATTATGAAAAATTATAAAATGGTCACCAAGTAAAAATGGAAACATTAAAAAATCCAAGATAGTTGGGTGATCAAAAAAGATAAAATTGAATAGCTGAACTACTATTTTGTAAATTTTCATAATTGTGTGACCGAAAAAAAAAATATATAATCAAGTGATTACTAATGTAATTTACCCCTAAAGAAATGTGTAATTTTGGGTTCAAAAACAATTTGATATTTAAATTATTTGACTCTTTTTAAAATAATTATGGAAATAGTTAGTCAAATTACTATGTTGATTGTTGATAATTTTTGTGGTATAATTTATATATATTTATTGAATTACAAAGAGAAAAACAAAATCCTAACAACAAGACAAATTAGTGAAATTCGTATCCAAGTCACATTTAAAGTGATAAACACTCTAACCATTAGACTAACACTTGAAAATATATAGTACAATCTATTTTCATATATATTTAAGAAAAAAATTCATATTATCCAAAATATATATTTGTCGGATTAGTGCCATTGGAATTTATTCTAATCATAATATATCCTGATCTTATAATTTATAGTGAGTTTGATCTAATTTTAATTACCATGACATGTATTATTTGTAGTTTATATTATAATTATAAATCCTTCAAAAGAATAAATAATTTGTTTTATTTTAATTTAATTATAAAAGTATTTTCAATATTTTTGGAATAATAAATCGACCTAGTGAGCTACATTGGGGTGCGGTTTGATTCGGGCTTCAGTAAAAACCTTGGAGAAGAAATCGGCCTACGGCCCGACCAATCTGAAGAACATTTCACATTCACAATTTTGTGAAAGTTTTCTATATTTTTCACTGATTTCTACATTATGCTCCACTGCTACTAAGTTCAAAAAGCATGCAGTGTGCCTAAACATAATCCTACAGTGGTTTTTTTTTTTTTTTTTTTGCATTTCCATGGCAAGAACTTGAAATACACAACACAACCTGTATGACAAGGAAAATGGATAATGTATTTAGTTACTACATTTATAAACTCTACATATAACAAACAAACCCCTCACTTTGATTTCAGGAGCAGCATCGGGTTGCATGTACAGATTCAATCTCGATGAAACGGCGCTCTGGGGATGAAGTATCGAGGAAAACCCGTTGAAAGAATTCAATCAAATATCTCCTGGGCTTCAATTATACTATGCTGACTGGGAAAATGAGGCAGAAAAGATGGTTTGAATCAGAAAGACTGGATATTACAGAAAAAAATAAGAAACTTAGAAGAATAAACGACAAAGCCTTACTGGTCGTCTTTTGCAACACGATAATATTTCTCTGCGTGTTGCCGTTGACCGATCAATTGAGCAAAGCGTTCGTCATGAGTGATTACTATCAGCTGAAAATTCTCCTGGCCTTTTCTGTCCTCCATGATTCTGGACCAAAGAGGAAATGGAATAATTGGTATATGTTAAGGCACTGCCTTGGTGAAATAAATACGAGAAGGAAAGACGAAGGTGTACATACCTATGGAGAGCTGCAGCTAGACTCTCTGCATTTGGGCCGTCCAAATTTGTGGTTGGTTCATCTAATGCTAAGATTCCACAGTTGAGGCAAAATGTCTCGGCTAAAGCCAACCGTATGATTAGAGAAGCAAGAACCTGAAACAAGCAGTAAATTCCATGATGTTTCATTCGCTCAGTGATGCTAATAAAGTAACTAATACATTACAACTTATTTTCGCACGCCATGACTGATGATCACTCACTTTTTGACCTGCACTACATCGCCCTCTCATTTCAAGCTCAGCATCACCGGTTTGCATAAGAACCTGTTTGGAGGGAGCAAAAGGAATGACATAACGAAATTTTGGAAAAAAAAAAAGTAAGAAATAAATGAAAGGCCTTACCTTGTAGCTGTAAGAACGAGTTCCAGCACCTTCAGAATCCGAATGAATGCTAATATAATCTATATCTTGTCCTCTGTATGTTTGCTGCCACAATTCTCTTATAATTTTGTTTATTTCCTCCATTTTCATAGAATGGAAGCGCATAAGTGCTCTGCAAACAAGAAGTGGTGTCCAAAAAGAAAACATGGTTATTAAAAAGCAAGAACAGATTTTTGTATTTACACTTAACAGATGATTCAGAGTTCTTTAGTCTGGTAGCAATTAAAGAACCATTCTGGAACATTTTTGGAAAGAAATCACAATCTAAATTTCTAGTTGCGCATGTAATTAGAAAGACAAATCGAAAATTGAGCAAATCGCATACTTGTCAAGTGCGTTGTAGTATCTGTCGAGATCCTTGTTTGCCATCTCAGTTGTCTGTCATACAGCATGCAAGTTCATAACATATAAAACCGAGTAACAAAGGTTAAATCAGCATTATAATTAAAATAATTGTCACCTTGAGCTGGATTAGCTGATCAAAGTACCGCTTGTCAATGTCCTTGTATTGTGCTTGTTTAAGTTCAGCTTTGTTCTTCGAAATATTACTCTGGTAAACGGACATTGTTCCTCGGCATCTGTTGAGCTGTAGAAAAATAGATGCATCTTACAACTCTCAGACAGATACATTAAACACTTTCAAAAAAAAAAAAAAAACCTTAATAATAGGGATGGTGAAGTGAACTCAATGAGTGAATGACAATAACGCACAATGAAAGAGACAACAATAAATCCACTACCCCTTTTTCACACATTGAATGAAAATGATGATAAAGAACTTTAGGTCCATATCAATTCAACAGGGCAAAATCAATGGCATGCTAGCCAAAGATTAAAAGTTATCTGTGGATGGACATAATGAAGAAGGTCAACATACAAAGATGCCAGTGAGAACCACACTTACCTCTGAAAGAAGTCTCTCCCTTTCTTCCGAAATTTTTTGTATTTCACCTTCAAATTTGAAAATACCACCAATCTCCATTATTCTCTCTTGCAGCGACTCAATTTCACGAGAAAGCACATCTACTTCAGCTTTTGTTTTCCTGTAATTCAAGTTATCCTCAATGTTACGTCTTAATTGATCTTGATTACGCATCAAGTCTTTACTTTTGTTTAGCTCAGCCAATATTTCCTGTTTCCTAGCATCAAAGTTGAGAAGTTGAGATTCCATCACAGACTGCTGTTCTCGCAGTTCCTTTAGTTTCTCCCCTTTCTTTAAGTCATAATACCTGGAAGGAAAAAAAAAAAACTTCCATTAAAGTTCAATGGCACATAAGAGCAAGCTTAAATTTCATGGCTCAGAAATATACGCTTTAATCTTGCTGTTAACTTCATATAGTACTTCAGCTTCACGTTGATACGAGCTTCTAAGTTTTCGCTGCTGCTCATATTCCTCTGCAAGTTTTACTTTCAAGCAATCATAGTCTTCCAATAAAGATTCCTTCTCCTTGAATAAGGACCTTAGAGACTCTGCTAAATGCTGAAAGTTCCAAGAACAATGCATTAGAAAAAAGCAATTAAAAGGAACAAAGTTTTAATGTAAATCACATTAGAAACCAAAATGCAAAGGGTTTATAAATAGGGCCGATTATCACATTAAGAAGCATCATGGCTAATAATTTCAGAGACAAAGCTTGAATCAACTCTATTTCATCCTCAGCTGACCTACCTTGATTGAAGCAATGAAGATTAGTCAGTAGGATGTTTAGGAGAAAGCTTGCAACTTTTACTAAAAGATATCACCAATTCTTCCATCCATGGTAAACATTGACTTTGTTTTTGGTAAAATTTGACTTTCAAGTAATCAAAGACGACAAGAGCTCCCTATTGAAACCAAATCTCTCTATAGCCTAAAGAACTACAGAAGTAAAGCTTAGACAGCACTATGAATACTATCCTACATTAGCATAGCATCAGTCAAGGTATATTTCAACTTGATTGAAGAGGCTGACACATAACAGTAGAATCAGAGAGAAAACTTGTTAATATCTTATGAGAGAAAGCATACAAGTTAAACATCAGATAAGTATCTTATGAGATTATCAACCTTCTCCTCAAGATCAAGTTGACGTTTCTCCTCTGACAAGTGCTCCAACTCTTCTTCCGCCTTTTTAAAATCACGCAATGTGTTAGCCACCTCGACTTTTTTCTCCCTTATATCGTGCCAACGCGTCTTAACACTTTGCAAATCCTTTTCCATGTATCTCTGTTCTGTCCTTAAGTCATCCACTTCCTTAAGTAAAACGTCCCTGGTTATAAGGAGAAGGAAAGTTGCTAAATACCAATAACAAGTCAATATTGTCTCTACAAAATTTTAAAGCTTAAAACAGTGGATAACAAGCTTCTCAACAACCTATATTTGGGTTAGGAAAAACAATGGTTGTTACCTTTTGCTTTGCAAATCGTTTAGCTCCGATTGAATATCTTCCACAGTTCTAGCACCACCTTGCCCTCTAATGTCAAACTTATATTCCAAACCTTCAACTTTTGCTTGCAAACCCTGAATTTCTTGAAAGATCCTGTCAGCAGTTTCAACAGGTCCCACCAAGGACTCAATAGAATCCTTATCCATCTTTATTTGGGCTAAAACACCTAACACCTATAAGAATAACAACAATAGTAAAACAATAATGCATTGCTCAAACTAAACAATCATCATGAAAGGCTCTCTGTTATTTTTAAAACCATACCATAAAACTTAAAATAATCAGTAATTATTTTTAAATGCAGAGCCAAGAAAAGCAAATTCAGTAATTGCTTCTTTGGCAGTTAGCGTAGTATACAAATTCTACACACATACAGAAATTCAGGGAACATAGAAAAGAAAAAAAAAAGGTGAAGAAGAAAGAGGAATATTCTTTTAGATTGAAAGGTGTCATCATATTTCACAGCCAATTATAACGACTTTCAGAGTTTTCACTTACATCATCTCATTCCTTCTTGTTCAATAACAAAGTGAAATAGCAACTTCTAATGATGATAAGGACTAACAAACAATGAAGAATGGTCTTCCTATAAAGTGGCAAATTATTTTAATTACAAAATTAGATTATCTGATCCTGAAAGAACCATTTAACACCAAGTTATTTTTCATGAAGCAGAAGTATAGTATACTGAGGAAAATGTTTTCAGTAAACTTATTTTCAGCAATATACGACTGACCTCAGAAAGACGTGGAATTAAACCTTGTTGCACTAGTAGGACCAGTAACAATAAATTATAGATGTATATATAATGAAACAGATACGTACATCATCATGGGCTTGAGACTTTTGATCCAGCTCTTCATTTAGTTCAAGCAATTTTTTCTCAGCAAGAGGAATTGCCTCCTTTACAGTTTTAATATATTCCTCATAAACCATTCGAAGCTTGTCCAACTGCTGAAAGTAAGACTCAGCATTTGATGATTCCACTGCCAACACCTTCATATGTTCAGCCGAACTTGCAGCCTTGACTCTTTGCTGTAGTTTTTTCAAGAAAATACAACAGAATTTAGAACTTCATGCTAACTGAACCAATAGGCACCCTATTAAGATTTAAATATCAGCAAATACTCCTGAAAGTTTACAGAAAAAAATACTAAGTGGTCAAAGAGCGGTAAGGCTCTGGAAGTCCCAAGTACAGATCCCCCAACCCCCAATATAGACAAGTTTATCAGTAAACATCTAAGAAAGAGAAGATCAATGATGAGCTCAAGAGAACTTATATATCATAATTCACAACCTTCTTAACAAATTCATCTTCTTCTTCAGCAGAAAAAGGACGCTCACAGCAGGGGCAAATATGATGAGCACGGGCAACTCTTTCAAATGGATCAAACATTTGCCTCATACCATCTGCAATGTTGTATTTGCTGCAAGCAATGATCCAGTTATATTACTAGCATGACCAAGAAAATGAATGAAAATGAATATATTCATACATAACAGAACACTGCCTCTAAAAAGTTAGGAGCAAGAACCTTTTATGAACATCTTTTTTCTCCTTTGCAGTCTCCAGGACTTGGGGATAGGAATCAATGGTAAAAGATTGTTTCTCTAAAGAATTTAGTCTGGCTTCAAGAAATTTCTTCCTAGCTGAATTTCGATGACAAAAGAAAACACAAGAAAATAATACGAGTAAACAACCTTGAAATATCGCATTGATAGATTGGTTAAATCTCCAGTGTACTAAACCTACACATCAGAATCCTCCACACTATATAAAAAAAAAATCACAACAAGAACAAAGGTATCATTGAACACTATGAAAAAAAAAAAAGGCATGGAGGCTACTTACAGTCCATTTCTTTCTTATGTTTGGATAAGTTACTATCAATTTCATCTATTTTCATCTGCAAAATGTTTACTTCCTTCTCAGCTTCACTGGATTTTGTGCTCAATTCATCATACTCCTTTTGAACAGCGCTGCAGAGGGAATGGCTCAATTTTGAGACAAAATCACAGACAACTATATAAAAGCAGGAAAACGGAATATTATAGTTGCAAGCACCTAAATATACAATTCCAAAGAATAACTCATATAATCATCACTCTTGATCATCATGAATACCAACCCTCCAACCCCCCGCCTCCCTTTTCCCCTAAAAAGGAAAAAATATTAAAAATATTCCTTCATAATAGCATGTTAAAAAATGAACCAAGTATTTTTGTTCAACTAACCTTAAAGCTCGGGTAACTTCCCTTTTCAAATCTTTGTCAGGAGGAACCCTCCCTTTTAGCACCAGTCTAATCCTGTCCTTGTACTCTTCAATTCTGGAAAACAATAATAAAGCCATTAGCTTCAACAATAAAAAAGTAATAGACCCAACACAAATTATAATGAGGCTGATTAAAGTTGAAAGATAAAGTAGATTTACATCTTTTTGTGCTGTTTCTTCTTATTCTCCAACTCTCTCGTACTTATAGATAGCTCCATTCTTTCTGTGGCCTCACCAGCGGCTAGATCTCTTTCATGACTAAGGACCTTAATCTTTTGATCTATGGCAAACACCTCAAGCTGCTTCTGTTCTACGATTTTATCATGGTTTCGTTCATCAAGTTGTTTACTCTTTCTATCAATCTCAACTTGCTGCCATCAGCAAAAGAAAGATTATTATTTTCCATTTTTCTAATCAAGATTTACCAGGAAGAGGTTTTTGAATCCCAAGCAAAGCTGAAATTGAAAGGCTATACTCACCAAATTCTTTTCTCTGTCATCAAGGCTAGAAAGATTGACATCCGAAATTTGAATTTCAAGAAAATCACGATTACTTTTCGTCTCTTCTAAACGTTTCGAAACAGAACCCTGAATTGTATCACATGTAAATGCCCATAAAATATGAGAATAAAGGTAGTTGGAGAGTAAGTTACATAAGTTTTCTAAAAAGACAGACCTTGATTTCTAATTTTGCCTTCTTTTGAGCCTCAGCAATGTTGTAACGCTCACTTGCACCCGTGTAGCAATCCCATGCAGTCTTCAGCTTCTTGTCATTTGATTGCTGAAATTATGGGAAGTGATATTCAGGATAGGAACAACTGATATCAAACCATATTAATACTGGTGAAAGGATAATCTAAATTTCTAAAATGCATCAATGACAATAAATAATGTGTTGTCCACCATACAAAACTTAATCCCTGTAATAGAGAAACAATAACAACTGCACACAAAACCACCTTTTTCTCATCCAAATCTCTTTCAAGCTCCATTAACCTCACTTCTATTTGCCTTGTGAGGTTCAAAGCAACTTCATCACTAAAGGGGCTATTTGGAGTAGATCCTAAATTGAGCCGTGCAAATAATTGTTCAATGGCAGTATCTCTGTCTTTTTTTGACAGCACAAGAGTCTGCAAAAGTGTAAAAGAGTTAACCATAATAAAATTCACACAATAGATGGCAATGATTTAATTTTAAAAATCTCCTGTCTTTTTGTAACACCTCAGCATCCCTTTGAAGTTTGCCAATCTCCCCAATATAAGTCTCTAATTTCCTCCGACGAGCAGAGCTCTCCTCATTCAAATCCTGCTGGTTACTCTCCATTTTCTGAATTTTATTATCCAATAACATAATCCTCTCGTCAAACTTGGTTTTCCATTCCATCAACTCTTCATCAGTATCTAACAGTACAGTACAAGAAAATATACATAAAAAATTAGTTATTCTGTAAACGCAGGATTTACATAGCTCCCACAGAAAGAAAAAAAAAAATTAAGAAAGAATCCTGCTTCTGCTGTTGAATTGACAAAACCTTCATTTTCCTCAGCAAGAGCAGCATATTGTCTCTGCTGTTCCTTGAACAAAGTGCTCCTTTCAGCGGTCTTTGTAGATTTCTGGTCCTCTAGCTTTCGTAGATCCTTCAGGGTTAATTCAGCATTATGAACCTTAGCATCCAGGTCCTCAATGTTTTTCTCCAAGACTTGTATTTGGCTTTTCAAGGATTCTGTTTTTTCTTGATCCTGAGCAATGCTTTCTCGATGCTGTATGAAGACCATATCAAGAAAATCCTTTTTAAGTTGAGGTTCATAAGATGTTAAATGTTAGGGTAAAAATAAACCTAAACCCTACTGTTAATCTTATGGATTAGCTTCCTGTAAAAATACCAGCTATTAGATTAGCTCCAATAACTACATTTCCCCTCAACTTTGCTAGCCTTCACCCATTTCCACATATAGTCCTTTTCTTCACATTCAAGACATACATTCAAGAAGGGCAATCTAGGTTTAGAAACACAAGTGTAATATCAATGTACATCTTTGCAGTCCCACCAGGACAGAACTTAAGATTCCCCACAGTTAAAACACACAAACAGAGAGAGAGAGAGAGAGATGGAATGCTAAAACAATGGGCAAACATGTATGAAGATGCAGAGTGATAAATACCATGAATTCATGGATACCACCCATAAAGCACTAAACAAACATGAAAAACAGAGAATCTTTTCTGTAAACTAAAGCTTAACATGCACGGAGATCATCTTCAATCAGTTTCCTTCTTTATTTCTCCTGATAACAGAATTTCCCGCAGATTATATCACTTACGGACAAAGATCCTTTGTGTTTTCCCTAAAATAAAATCAAACCCTTCCAACCCCTACACTTTTTCTTAACAAAATTGACCAGCATCATTAGGCACCTGTAAACACAATCACTTGTTGAATGACAGAACAGTATGAGTCTGTTATGTGGCTTATGCCATGATGTAGACCACAGGAGCTTTATGATCCGATTTACAATGAGAAAGGAACAACAGTAACGCAGCAGAAATTATAAACAAATATTAAATTGGATGAATAAGAAACAAGATTTAAATAAATGAAAAAGAAAATAAACAAAAGAATAACATATCCACCTTATATGCAGCATCTTTCAAGGTCTGTAAGTGCTCCAGTTTTAGCTTATAAGCCTTTATCTCTTGAGCCTGATCCTTGTGAAGCTTTTTTATAACCTCCAAGGCTTTTGTATATCTGTTTACAGGCAGCCATTAGCAAAAGAATATCCTAAAACAGTCACAATAAGAAAATTAAACTTTTATTGTGAATAAATCAGCAAATTAACTACCGCAGTTAAGAACTGTACATGTGTTTTAGGAAAGACATGCAAAGTGTAAACCAAAACCATGCAAGGAAATCCATCATGCTCTACTAAAAGCTAGAAGTTGTAACAGACATTAAACAATATCCAGATTTGCAATTTCAGATATATAAACATTTTATTCTATAACACAAAAGAAATATGAAAATCATGATTCAATCCTAAAAAGATTGGGCATTTTCCTTAGACTATTAGATGAAAATTCTCAACTTGCAACCAAAACCACAAGGAGAAAGCACCATGTTAGTAGGCAGTCTTGCTTCAGAAAAGTTCTCTCGGTCTTCCGTAGGTAACCTTTCTAAGAACCATTTAGGAGCTTGAATGTATCATAAAATGAACCGAAATCCATATGATTCAAGTCTAATCTTTCTCAGGTATGGTGATTATTTTTAAAACAAGAAGGCTTTTGAAATAAGTATATAAGCAATTTACAGACCATGTACAGAAAGTACATTACTTCCTAGGGGCCACAAGTATATAAAGAGAGTTCAAGAGATGATAGAAAACAAATATCGGATTCTTGGCATATAACTTGGAGAAAAAAAAAATTGTGAATACAAGGGCATTTGAAAGGAAGGGTGTTTTGTACACTAGACCTGATAAAAAATCCACAAACATGATAACATGAATGGTTTCATAGACAACAGATACCGGGTAGTACACAGCAGATTTCAATATTGTCAGGTAAAAGCTTTTTTCAGGGGAAAAAACAGCATACCTCGTAGCTGAGAAGATATCATCAAATTTCTTTTTCAAAGTCGAAGGATCTTG
Source organism: Gossypium hirsutum (assembly GCF_007990345.1). Classification (NCBI taxonomy): domain Eukaryota; kingdom Viridiplantae; phylum Streptophyta; class Magnoliopsida; order Malvales; family Malvaceae; genus Gossypium; species Gossypium hirsutum. The sequence goes on from NC_053425.1 coordinate 2,301,432, forward strand.
TAAAGGCCAATTGGCCTCATCTTGGTGCACAAAAATCACATTCTCCAGAATAGCTTTCGAGACACCCATCAAAGCTGGAATTTCTCTGTCCATGTCAGCACATCTATAGCTGAGGCAAACTTTCTGCAGTTCACAACCAAACCAGAAAAATTAGAATTAGAACCAGTGGATTAAAGCAAGAAATAAAACCACACAACAATTTATTTGAAACAAGTAGGAACAGTCAAAGAAACGTTCTCTACAACCTCTCCAGTATGAGGATTTAGCGTCTGAAGAACACTCTCAATTGCTTTATACTCCATCTTCGATGCCTTTTGCGTCAATTGGAATGACCTTATACATACCACATCTTTTCCTGCCGCTGTCTTGAACCGGAGCTTAATTTGACCTTTTGTCTCTGTCTCCCCTGCAACCTACATACAAGGTAAACATGTCCTATAACAATTCCTTGAAGTATTAAATGTATTAAAATTATAAAAACAAAACACATAGTTCCCTCATACTCAATTTCATTGCTAAAACTTTTTTTTGTTCACCATTTACATTTTAGTTCCTAAAAATTGCACAAAACCAAAATCAGATTTCACTGAAGATAAGCAAATGGCTAAACTGTAACACATATTAAAACACATTTCTTACCATGTAAGCCAAATCATCCATTTTTCTAATATTATCAAAAGCTAAAACTTCTAATTCCTTAAAAACAATTATTCACTTTGTATCAAAATGAAACTATATGTGTATATATATACATATAAAGAGTGAATACGGGTACCTTGGGATCATGAATGAAACTATGACCAGACCTTGCATTTGGAGGCAACTCCCCAGTGCATGAAAGTTTCAAACACTCTATAATTGTCTGCAACAACCCCCCCCCCGGGCAAAAATGACAACAAACAAAAACCCATTAAAGAAAACTTCACAAAGAAGCAATATATTAATTAAAGAATGAAGTGAGGAATGAATGATTACAGTTTTGCCAGCGCCATTGGGTCCAACGATTAGGGTTAAGGGTTTAAAGAAAGTGATGACGTTTTTGTTTTCCGGGTCGAAGCTCCGGATTCCTTTTATCAACATTTTATCAACCGTGCTCATCTTCTTTTTTCTTTGGGTTTTTAATCAAATTCTGGGTTTGTGTTTTTAGCTCACTGATGATGAAGCAAACTCACGAAAGCTGCAAAAACAAAACAAAAAAAAGAGGGTTTCATGCAAAACGAAAAAAAAAAGTTTACGATTCTTATGGGAACGTTTATTTAAGCAGAAGGGGAAAATACTGAAAATATATTTACTCAGAGACTGAGTGACTCTGAATCATAGTAGAGATTGAAGGGAGGCACAATAAAAGGGGGGAAATGAGCATTGATTGTAACTTTTGTAGACTGTTCTCAAGAAGAAAGTGGAAAGACCGGACCGGACCGGGTTATTTGGGTATATTTTATTTTGGTTAAATTCTATAGGAAGTCCCTGCATTAAGTGTTGTGTTACATGTTACACCAAAAAGCACAGACTCTTGGATTTAGAAGAGCTTGGTCCATGGTAGAGATGCTTGCAAAAGTGGAGTTGATGTTGAAATTTGGCAAGGTAATCAATGCATCAATAGAAGCCAACTCGTTCAAGCTGTATTCAAATGAGCTCAATTCACCGGTGGATCGAAGTCTTGTATACAAATGTGATATGGCACCAGAAAGTAAGAAATGTTCCTTTGCACCGGCTTTATGGTTTGGATGCCCATGAAACCTTCGTATTGAGAATATGAATGGTTATGGAATAATCGAATGGTTGGAGAAGTTGCTTTATGTCCTCTCACTGGATGTGGGTCATCTGGGAATGTCGAAATGCTAAGGTTTTTCAAGGTACTCAACCTAACCCAATGGGAGCAATACAATAAATCACTCACTTGGCACAAAGGTTTTGTAGAAGTTCATGATCCCGGATGTATGCGTGTTAACCATCCACAAAATCAGACAGTGGAGTTTCCACTGCAAGTTGACCACTCATGGTTTATATCAGTAGCTGCAATTATTACAGATCAAATCATGTTATGGTATACTTATGAGGATACCAATAATGTTCATTTGCAGACTTCTTCTACTACGTTTGATATTTGGTTCGGCTAAGGGAGATGGCAACTGACAGATGTGCATGCAAGGACACTTCTATGAAATGGCTTAATATTTTGCAGGGAAGAACAGCTATCCAATGGCAGTACCAACCTTTAATGGAGGATATCATCTTGCTGCAAAGGGATATACAGCTTATAGGTGACCAATCCAGGGGTATCTTCTATGGCTAAAATCGTAGCTTATAGTTGGCCTTAATAGTTAGTTATAAGGTTATGTAACAAAAAAAAAAAAAACATCATGTCAAATTATTTTACAGGGCGAGATATCGGGAAATTTACATATGTGTTATTTAGGGACCATTGTAGAATTAGTAAATTTGACATTTATTTGAGGAATTTAATTGATTAAAATATATTTCAAGTTTTTATAGTATTTGCATATTTAGAATTTAATAATTTACTTTTGCTTTTAGGAATTTAGTTAATTTATTTTTCGAATTTAAAAATTCAAATTAATTTGTTAACACCGTTAAAATTATTTTTTTTAATTCATTGGTGTAATATTCTGAAATGGAAAATATTCACTTAGTAACTATGTAATTTATAAATTGTATTATACTAGACATAAATTTAATAAAAGAATTTTAGTAATACTAACAATTGAACTTGCATTTTTAGATCTGAAAAAAATAAAAATACTAAATTTCTAAAAATAAAAATAGAAAGATTAAATTTTAAATGCATAAAAAATATAGGGACATAAAGCATATTTTAACCATTTAAACAAATCACAAATATTTTGGGGGAAAATTTTTGAAAAATGAGTTAAAATCCCAATTTACCATGAAAGTTGAAATTTATCACTATATATGCCATTATACTTTGAGAATTTGATTAATTTCCACGCAATTTTTATGTAATTTAATTTTACTACTAGACTTTAAACTTCCTTGAAATTTGTTATTAATTTTTATTTTAATTACATTTCATCCCTTGATGATTTGAAAATAGGATTTAACAAAAAAATTTATTTCAAATACTTTATTTTTATAATTAAAATGAAATTAATTTATAAAATATTAAAAATTAATAACTTGATTTTTTATTTAATAAAAGAAAGACTTGAAATATAAAAAAAAGCTTACTTTTTCCATAAATAGTTATTATTAAATGTTAATTTTTTTATAAATAGCTTAATCTTTTTTTATAGAAACAATTTTCATTAATTGTTAAAAATTAAAGTTTTTAATTAAATTTTGGTATTTTTTTATAATAGTGTTAAATTTAATGCACCTGACACTTTTAAACTATCACGCGTGACAATAATAATATCATAATGATAAAAGAACGATAAATTGATGGAAAAATTAAACAATGTGATTAGTTATCTTTAATTGCTCACGTTCAAAATTGAAAGCAACTAAATTACTTCATTTTTTTAGAAGAACCAATTTGCTTAATATCAATTTTTGAGAGGGGCCAGAGAAATCATTTTACCCAAGAATTTTAAGTCGGGTTTCTTGCAAACGTCGAAGCTTCTCCCATGTAAATATGGTGCAAGAAACAATTGAAGACTAAACACTGTAATTGTTTTCAATATGCATCCTAAACCTATGTTACTCAGACTCGAAGATTTCGAAGATAGATATGGATATAAACTTGACATAGATATCTTCATTTTTTATCCTAAATTCTTTTTGTATGTATATGGAAGATTTTAACAGGAGAGAGTCATATTCCCGCATATCGATGCTTGAATACGAGTCAAAGGCAAGTACAGAAAGAAAAATGAAGAATCAGAGCAACACTATCCTAAACACAATGTGATAAAAGGAATGACACCATAGCTATTTTCAGTGGATCTTATAGCTTTCACTCATTAGGTGGAAGAACATCACCTTTGAGCACCTTCCAAGGTCCACCATAAAATTTAGGCTTCATCAGTGGCACTGCTTCCCCTGGATGATCTTCCCAGTACTTTTCCTGATAAAAGAAATAACACAAATTCTTATTATGATTAAAAAACATGGATCATTCCATGAACTTTGCACAATATATGCTTAGCAAAATAGTTTGAAAATAAATCGAATTTGCTTGAGTTGCATGTTCCAATCCTCATTCATGAATTGGATGAACAAATCGACCACTTTGTATGTTTGAAAAATCGAAAATAAACCTGTTTTTAGGCCAGTTCAATGTCTCCCCAGGTTGAAATATTAAAACAGACAAGACAGTCTTTTGGTTTTCAGTTCAACCGGTCCAATTCTAGTTACAAATTGCTATACAATCTATTGAGCCTAATAGTAGCTTTCTGTAATACAATTACCAAATAGCTAAAAGAAGCCTAAAGAATTAAGCTACTGTGATTTCAACAATTCATAAGCATTAGTGTGATTTCCAAGCTTATTTAATACATACGTATATATATAAACACTTTAGAAAAAGAAAGGAAAACCCTTTATCAATATAATGCAAGGAAATTCATGGAGATGGTGGAAAGGAAGTACCTTGTAGAGCTGCTCAGTAATGGCGGCACCAATGACACCGGTGTAAAAAGCTGCAACATAAATGGTAACGAGAGGCGTAAAAGATTTGGGTCTTCGATAAGGCTCTAACATGTCCCAAAGAAATGTTCTTTCCCATTTGTTGTAAACATAATCTGCATATTTTCTCCATAGATAGCTCGCCATTTTCTTTTTCCTTCCACCTCCTCTTTACTAGTACTTTTCTTTATGGCTTGTTGATGATTTATGTTGGACTCACTTGATTACGGAGGCGCCGGAGATGTAATGGCTTGGTGTGAGGGAAGTGAATGCTGAAAGAGTACCCAAAAACCTACTTGAAAGTGACAATTCAACCCAAAAAAAAAATTCAAAATTTCAAGACAGTTACAGAGATATGGATCTTCAAAGACTTTTAACTACATGAAAAAACTTTCTAAAGTTGAACATACTTGTATTAGACTTTTCATAAATAAAAAGGTTTGAGCAAGCCGAACTAGAGTACCCTTATGTTTTACTTGAATAGCTCACGAGCCTAGTCGAGTTATTTTTAATCAGTATAAAAAATCTCGATTCAAACTTGAGCTTAAGTGCAAATAATTAAGTTTAAAGTTGAGTATGAAAATCGACTCTATTTTTACTATATAAACTCAATTTTTATCTCAAATCTAGCTAGAACTTTAGGCGAGCTTCAAATTTCAAATCAAGCTTGAGCTTCTTATACTTAAACTCAACTTAGCTTGAATTAACCCCTATTTGAATTTGGTTGCCTGATCAAGAATCAATTACATAGCTCTAACCATTCATACAACACTGCTAACCTATAGGGAAGTCAATGTTCGACATGGACTCGTGTTTAATAAGTTTTTTTTCATGTATTCGAAGGATTCCGGAGGATTATATCTATACCCATATCCGAAAATGAATTCAAAATAAAAATTTGAGATAACTCAAAGTGAAAACTGGAAGCTTCCAAAATAAACTACTGACTGATACAATCACAACAATATTCATTCTTTCAGTAAATTATAAAACCCTAAGAGTTTTTAGGATGATTAATCGTCAAATTGGAAGAGCTTATTGACCTAACAAATTAAACAACACTCCATGCTAACCGAGCCATTAATAGAAGCAAATAATGGAAAAAGGATGTAAGACAAACCTGGTTATTGCGAACCGTACCGCCGTTTTCCTGGCCGCCGATCAGAGGATAAGAGAAATAAGGAGTCGAACTGTGAAACAAAGGCACGAATTCTTACCCGGGAGTCGATCTGAGCCCAAAAAAAAAAACCAACAAACGAAGGAAGCTCCGCTCTCTAGGATGGACTGAAACGGTGGAGTTTTATTGCCGGAGATATATCAAAAGAAGAGAGATTGAAGTAGACAGAAGCTTCATTTCTTAGTGGCTGGGTTTCCTATTTTCTTCCCCACATTCAGACAGTCTATTAGGTTAGAATAAGTCATTACGGGCCTAGAGTTGGCTTGTTGGATTTATTATAAAAAAGCCCATTTTAATTAAAAAGAAACTTTTTTAATAATTTATAAGGTTAATGAAATATTTATTTTAATTTTGGCTCCGTTTATTTTAACATAAAAGTTTTAACGGAAAATATTTTCAGCCTTACTCGATTTCTGTTTCATATAAAATAGGATGGTCAATACAAAAGGTTTTTCAGTCAATGTAAAATTATCCTTTTATTCCAGTAAAATGTCTTACCAATTTTTTTATAAGACATTTTCCCAACTAATATGGCTCTATTCACTATAAGACCCCCTCGTACCTAACTTGAACATCGGGACAATGCAGCGGAATGTTATATTCTATATTAAGTTCTTCATTTATCTAATATTTTCTTATAAACTTTCATAACTTTTCAATTTAGTCCCTTTTCAAAAAAGTTAAATATTCACTAATTAATCATAATAAATCAATTTTCTTTCTTGCTACACTTTAATCACATAATTTATCTCAATATCTTGTTTCACATATTAAATTTCTATGTATTCACTTATATTATTTCATCGATATATTTTCTCAAGTTTAACAATTTAGTCCTTGTCATCTTAATAATTCCATGTTTTTCTATAATTTCACTTTTACAACACTTTATACATATTTTATCATCTCATAACGCACCCATTAAACTTTTATTATAATTTCCTTATTCACATATTAAATTGTCTCACACTTAAACTTAGGTACATTTTTCAATTTAGTCCCTATTGCCATGTAATCTAATTTTCACCGTATAAATACTTTAATCAAATAATTCATTATAATATTTCTAATTCACATAACAAATTTCCATGCATATCACTTCTCTTGTTTCAATTATAAAATTCACAAAGTTTATAATTTAATCCTTAACATCATTATTTACTATAACATCATCTTCACATCACTTTGTAATCAATTCACTACTTATCATAAATCTCAAATGTATATTTGTTTCATCGAAAACAACTTTTATGAAATATTTTCAAGAAATCTACCAAACAACAGAAAATATTTTACACAAATTCATTCAAACACCAGAAAGTATTAGATTTTCTAGAAAAGTGAGACATTTTTCAGAAACTATATTCAGTTAAACGAACGGAACCTTTATATCCGAACATGTATTCTAATAACATAACAATTTCATATTTATTTACATCTTTTATGAAGACAAAAATAAGCTATTTAAAAAGAAATTGTACATAGGGACAAGTAGTGGATGATAACATAGAGTTGAGCTAAGATAAGATGATGAATTAAAACACACAAAAAAGACTAAAAACACTATTTTTTTTCTTAAAAATTGAAAAGAATAAAATATTAATTAAAAAAATGTGGAGAAAGATTGGTCCATATGGAACACCCTCCAAATTCCCAGGTTGTCAATTTAGTGAAAAAAAAAATGAAACAACCCACATGTCTAAGCACATGGCCAAACACATATCAATCAACAACAACATTAAGAATTGGTCCCATTATAACAAAACCCCCCCCCCATTTTGTAGTCTTTTTCTTTTATTGTCTATTTCCAACTTTCCACCTTATAATGTTTAGCCACTTGTTTTGGCTTTCCAACTTTAGGTTAATCATTAGCTATATGACAAAATATTTTTCATTTTTAGCATAAAAACACAAATAAAAGATTAAATTATGTTTTGAGCAAGGTTTAAGATTGTTGAACTAGTTAGATCATCGGTTTTTTAATTCGATCTGTTTGTTTGGTTAAATTTAATAATTTATTGAGAATTTATAAAAATTATAAGAAAAAAAAAGAAGAGCGAAATTTGATTCAATTGGATCAAACTAGATTTGTCATGGGTAGAGGTGTGCATGGGCCGGGCCGATAAAAAAATTTTGGCCCATTTTCAAGGCCCGGACCGGCCCGCCATGAAATATGGGCCTAAAAATTTGTCCAACCCCGGCCCGAGAAAAATGGTAGGCCCGAGCCCGGCACGGCCCGGCCCGACCATTTTTTTTGTTTTTTTATTAAATAAAAACTTTAAAATATAATAAATCAAATACATTTAAAAACATAAAAACAAAAATTAAAACAAAAAACAAATAAAAAATAAATAAAAAATAAAAAATGAGACTAAAATAATTCTTAAAATAATACATAAATTAAAAATATAATAAAAAGTAATTATATTAAAATTGAAAAATTGAAACAAATTAGAACAATATTAAGAACCAAATTATATTAATAACAAAAGTTTTACAATATCAAAATAACATTAAAAACAACAAAAAGAGTAAAGTAAAAGTACTAAAGTTACTTAAAATTAAAAATAATTTAATATTAAAATCGGGCCGGGCCAGGCCCGGGCCAAAAAAATCTTACCCGAGGCCCAACTCATTTTCTAAACGGGCCTCGTTTTTTGTCCAAGCCCATTTTTCGGGCCTATATTTTTACCCAACCCTCCTATTTTTCGAGAGGGCCTTCGGGCCGGGCCACCCGCTTAAAAAATAAGAAGATTTGGATAAAATATGAGGCTCGAAAAATGCGCTTGACTAAAATTTAAGGCCCATTTTCTATATGGTTTGGACATTGGGCAAGATTTTCTAGCCCAAGCCCGACCTAGCCTGGCCCGAATATAATGTTATAAAAATATTATATTAATTATATATGTTAAATAATAATTATTTCTTTTTTATATTTTTGGCCTAAGACTTGCCATGGGCTAGGCCACCTGCTCAAAAAATGGAAGGGTTTGGACAAAATATGAGGCTCGAAAAGCGAGCTTGGGTAAAATTTAAAGGACCATTTTCTATATGGCTCAAGCCTTGCAAAAGATTTTTGGCTCGACCGGAATATATTATGTTATAAAAATATTATATTAATTATATATGTTAAATAACAATTAAATATTTTTATATTTATATTATATCAATAACCCAATAACAATTAAATTTATTACCCAAAACTTAAAAAAAAAAACTAACTAAATAACCCAATCCAAAATATAAAAATTATATTTAATACAATAAATATTTATTATATTTATGATAGTAATGTATATTTAATGTGTTAAAAAACTTTTATTTTAGCATTTTTAGTGCTTTTAGTATATTATATTTTTAATATATATTTAAATAAAAACTAATCTAAAAAAATCAAATAGGGGTGAGTTGGGTCAGGCCCAAGTTTCCCTTTCTTGGATTGGATTGAGCTTAGGCAAAAAAATAAGCCCATTTTTCGAGTCAAGTCCGAGCTTGAAAAAATGGTCTAGATACATTACGTGGGCCCTACCTGATCCCAACTCATCTTAGCCCATGAGCACCTCTAGATCAAACTGTTAGTTCAACTAGTTTTTTAATCCAATTCAACCAGTTCAGAGTGGTTCGTGAGTCAACCAGTCGATCCAGTCTAATTTAAACGACATTGGTTTTGAGTTATTGTACTCTTCATACATTTGAAATTTAGTCATTCTACTTTATTTTTAAGAATTTAGTCTATCTACTTTTTAGATTTCAAAATTCAGGTCAACTTGTTAGTCTTGTTAAAAATTTTTTTGGTTAAATTCGTTGATGTGATGTTTTGAAATAAAAAAGTACTCGCATGGTAGTTATGTAACAAAAAAAATGTTGTAATAAACCTGAATTTAATAAAAGAATTTTGATAATGCTAATAATTGGATTTGCATTTTCGAATTTAAAAAGTAAAACAATCAAATTCTATGAATTAAAAAGTAGGGAGATTAAATTTCAAGTGTACAAATAAGTATAAAGACTTAGAGCATATTTTAACCAAATAAAAAAATTATATGAAGAGAGGTTACTCGAGTTTAAGGTCAAGATTTATCATAGACTTTAAAATCGACTAGTGATACACTATGCAATTTTCGAAATTCAACTTTAAGTAAGGTTATTTAGTACACGAGTTGGTTCAAAGCAGTCCATCTACTATTAAATGGACTCAAATTAATGCATGTTTTAGTGAAAAGAAGGGATAAATGTCAAAATTACACATGAACTTGGTACCAATGTGAAATTTGGTTCACAAACTTTGATTTATTGTAGTTATATACATGAACCTTTAGTTGTTATTCATGTGTATACATGAAACTTTAATTTTGATTACATGGTACACATTTTAAAAAATAAATAGCAGAGAAGAGATTGTTGTTTGCTTGTTGTTATGAAAAATGAGAAAAATGACATGCTATTTATACTGTTTTTTGAATGGGCAAAATGATAAAATAGCAGTGTTAGTTTTCAAAAATAGCAGAGGATTTTCCTGAATCGAAAATATTCTGAAAAAAAAATATTTATGATAAAAGGAACAAATTCTATTTAAAAGGGAACACACAGTACATGTCGTCAACAAGTGTTGACATGAACATGGACCAAGTCGAACAACAACGACACACATATGTTGAGCCCTTAGCCCCCAATTACTAAATGAAGGTAATAGGTAAGACTATTTTTAAACTCTCTTAAAAGTATTTCCTCAATCAATGTGAGATTACCCACTTTAAATCCCAATTTTGATACAAGATCAAGCTAGAATTTTATCTAAATTTGACTCAACACAATTAAATTTTAATAATGTTTATTTTATTTCGAAATTTAAAAAAACTGAAATTATTTCTGTCTTTATATTTAGGTTTTACCATCTCTAATATCACCAACACTTTTCTTCATATAGGAAAGATAGTTTACTTGGTTTAGAACTAGGGATGGCACCCTTGCTTCCTCAAAATGGTAAAATTTATTTTTAATCCCTTTAAAAATTATAGACTTTTAAGTGAATATAATGGTTAAGTTGCATTTTGCTTTCTAAATATGGTAAAATTTCTTTAGAATCCTTTTAAAAACTACAAAATAACATGTTAACACAATGATAAAATTATACTTTAACTCTCCTTAAAAAAATGACTTAATCTCGATCACTTTTAAAATAATTTCCTACTTCATATCTGTTTAAAACTGTCCATAAACCAAGCAAGACCACTATTCAACTTTTTTTCTATTTTCCTAATTCAAACATCTCCGTTCGAATCATTATTCACTGTAATATTGAAAACCACAATGAGATTTTGACTTAGAAAAAAATCCCATCATATGAAAAATTATAGAATATAATTGTGAATAACTTTAAAAAAATTATATTAAAAAAACTAGAAATTTGTTTTATTATTATTGCTTAATGCTTTATTTAAATAATTAACACTGAAATTTATAGGATGATTTAGTTATCAAATATAAATCACTTGATTTAAACCAACTAAAAATATCTCACTAAGCTTGAGAGTGACCCATTTCAATTAAGAGTTATGATTAAATTTTTGAAAATTATAAAAAAAATGAATAGACATCACTATGAAAGAGAGAATAATATTAATTAACCTATATACTAATTAGAATTATTCATGAATTGGATTGCATCGTAATAAGTAATCTTAAGTTTAAGATATAATATGAATCGAGTTAATAATTCGATTTTTAAAAAGTTTACTATTGATATAAAAATAAATAAAATTTAAAATTATATATGAATTTTGATTAAATATGCATTATGATGCTTAAATTTTAGTTTCTTGCAAATATGTACATGAAAAATTGTTTTTTTTATTCAATTAAAATCAATATATTTATATTCAATCATATTAAAAATCGTCAATCAGATTAGATTAAACTTTTATGTATAATTTTAAAATTTATCTCAAAAATAAATTTATAAACTTAAAATTTTCACTAAACTTGATAATATCCAACATCATACACAAAAGGCGAAGTCAAAACTTTTTTTTAGGGGAGACTGAAATTAAAATGTAATTTTTACAATCGTAAAAATGTAGTTTCACTATTTTAATAACTCATATATTTATAATTTTTTAAAGAATGAAATTATTTTTTTATCATTTTTAGGAGATTAAACTGTAATTTTACCTTTAAAATTTTTAAATTACCTAAATAATTTTTTTTTCATTTTAAAAGAACCAGGGCCCTTGCTAGCCCGTAGCTACGCCCCTAATTATACAAGTATACCAAATTAATTTTTTATTAGTTTTAGGAAGGGTCAATGTACAATTTTAGTTTTACTAATTTAAAATTTTAAAAATTTTAAAAAACCTAAATAAATTTTTTTATTTTATTTTAGAAGAATCAAAACCCCTACCTTTCCCCTAATTACACCCCTGATCATACGATTACACGAAACAAAAGTAATTAATTAAAAATTCAGTACATGAAAAAATTATAAATAAAAAATCTAATCGTGACACATCAAAGAGAAGACAGAAGACAACATTTCAACGAACATGCGAAAAAATTTCAATACTTTTGAAGAAAAAAAAAAAAAGACAGCCCATTCCAAAGTGTTGATAGCTTCCATAAACAGTAAGGAACCCAACATCCAACATCCAACATCCAACATCCAACATCAAACTTTTTTGCTTCGTAATATGAACCAATCAGATCAATGGTTCTGATAATTAAACTAAATTAACCACAAATTTTATTTCCATTTTCAACATACAGCCAATCCAATGTTTTAAAATTAAATTTAAATTCATAAAATTTTTATTACCGATTCAATTGATTCAATCGGATAAATTATTTATTATAAATTAATAATAAAAAATTTTTAAATCAATAAATATAATGTTTATTTACCTAATTAGTATAATAATTGTTGCAGATTCAAAGGACTAATTTTTAAATTAAGAAATTAATTTTAAGTTGGCAATACATAAATATGAAAGGCAAGGTTCTCCAATTCAGTGTTCTGCCGACAATTTCTGTGGATGGAGAGAAAGCAAGGAATAGTGTTTATTTATTTATTTATTTTAAATTCACATGTGATAAATGAAAATATCTACATTTATGTGTATTTATTTATTTAAAATTATACGTATTTATATTTTTTTGAATTAAATGAATTTGTTTATACTCTTGAATAATAAACCAACAAATAATAAATAAATAATCATTTATCTCTTATTTTTAGATATTAATATTATAATAAATAAAATAATCTCATTGATTATATAATAATCAAACAAGCAATAAACGAGTTTTAGATGAGTTTTAAGTAATTTATTAAATGAGTTCTGAATAAATATAAACGATTTGGTTTATAAATATAAATGAATTGAATAAATTTATTCGCGTTTTGTTCATTTAATAATGAGTATCAAAATTTTTTTGTTCATTTATTTAGCTTGATAAATGAACATAAGCGGGAAAAAAATTGATCTTGAAAGTGTTGAATAAAAATCGATATGGACACATGAGTTTGTTACCCGATTCAGAAACCTTTAAGGTCAACTTACTTACCAAGTTGCAACTAGAATTGTGTCCATTGGTTGGGTTGCAGCTCGATTCTAAATCTAGGCACTCGCCCAAAGAAACCATTTTCATTGTTCAAAATTAATAAAATACTGAAAATATTTTTTTGTGTTAATATTTTATATATGTTATAATTAAATTTTAATTTTAAAAATATTTAAATTGAGTTTGGATTGGACTAGGTCGAATTGAGACATAAAAAACTTGTCTAAGCCCAACCTAAGTAGAGCCTAGTTGTTCGGCTCTTGAAAATGCCTAATTGTAACCTAGCTCCATATATTAACTAAGATCACTCTTTTTAATTGAAAACCTGGCTACAAATTGCGCGTGAAACGAATTTTCGACTAGTGTGAACGTGACATCTTAAAATTGTACTTGAGTAAAACTCTTATATGACATCAAGGAAAGATATTGAATCTCATCATACAAGATAACATGATCACACATAAAATCTTTGGTTGACTAATATGAGAGAAGGGCGAAGGGCGGAGGTTGAGGAACAATATGAGGTTCACACGAAAGCTTAATAATCTAAGAGTGTCATAAATCCTCTTTTTTGAGTAAGCAAGATCTTACATATGCATATTCCTAAACAAAGTATCCTCCTTTAAATACCCATGAGATAAATCATATGTAATACTGTTAACACCTCTATCGATATATCTCACTCTTGAACTATATGTCACTTCGCTAGGTTTTAAAAATCTACGTGGTGACGAGTCAACAAACTTTACAAGCAACAAACGAGATATTATAAAATTTATCCTTTTTAACCTTTTTTTTAAATATCTAATCTTGGATTGATAAGGATGGGTGAAGCCACTAACCACAACAACTTCTAAAATTAATATTTCTTTTTTAAGATGGGTGACTTGTAGGAAAATAAGAGTAACATCAATCATATTTTTTTTTTTTATTTTTTTAAATTATGTAATTAAATTTGAAGCAAAGATATCATAATTGGTTGGTAATAAATAGCTTTCTCAAATTTTATTAATTATTTTAATTAAAAGGAATATTTTTTTTTTCAATCCCAGTCCTCCGTACTAAAGCAAAGGGACCCAATTCTAATCAAGACAGTGAAATAGAATATATGGATAAGGATTATGCTTTGGGATAAGTTTTATTGATTCTTTAAAGAAAAAAGTAAAAGCAATGAAAGTGACACTTGTTAACATGTATTAACCGTACTATAGAATTAATTTTTTATTATTTTATATCAAAATTTAAAAATTATAAAAGTAATATTTTTTATAAAAAATACTTTAAATTATAAGATCAAGTTAACGAGAGAACGTAGGTTCGAATATTAAAGATACTATTATTAGAAGAAACAATTACGAACATCGAACATAGACAATGAATATAATAGATAAAAAAGAAGTTCTATGTTAAAAAGATCTAAATTGAATTCACTATATAAACTAACGGTTAAATTATGGTATTAAATTGTGTAATTTACAAAGGTTGTAGATTTAATCCTTGTATTTTCGTATCTGTCATATTTAGTATCTCTACTTTTTGAATTTTAAAGTTTTAGTCCTTACCCAAATAGTCGCGATTAAACCCGTTTGGTTAAATTTAATAACTAGTCGCCATGTGTACAATAGTATATTTAGCCCGTATTCTCTAATTGAATTATTCTAAGTCCCTATCTTTTTTTTTTAAAATTTTGAAATTTCAGTCTTGATACAAATAATAATTATCAATCTATTAATTAAATTTCTAATGAGTAATATGTAAAAATAACAAGCTGATAAAATATTACACATATAATAATATGTTTATTGCATCAAGTTTTAAAAATAACATAATATAATGAATTTATGACGATCACTGATATTTTATAATTTCAAAAATTGCAATATAAGTAAACATATATATATAAAGCTTAATAAAATTTTGTATTGGGTAAAGTTTGTTAGACATGGTAACATAGTCTTCAGACCTAGAAGAAGTGTCAAATTGGTCTATAATCCCTATTTCACCTAATTATGCTAATAGCTCTTCTATTTTATCAAATGAAATCTTGATTGAGCATTAACATAGTGAAATATTAATCATATATATAAATAGGAATCTCATGTGAGTCTACCTCACTATTTTATGATATTTCCTGATAGAAGAATTCACGTGATTTTATCTCCTTCTTACTTGAAAAAAAAAATTAAAAAAAGTAAAAAAAATAAAATTAAAGAGGTGAAGTTAGATGGGTAATCTTGTCGACATGAATAAATGGAAAAAGACTTTTTTTTTTTTTTAAATAAAATTTTATAGGTTTTGTTCATATCTGCTATTGGTTTTTTTCTAATTCATAAAAAAGAAGATAATACGCTTCAGTGCACTTGAGTTCACGTCCTTTTACGTTAACAATAATGTTCATGCCAATTGAAATAAGACTTAATCGACTTATTTTTATATGATTTTCTCTAAAACTTATTGATAACATCCATTTTTATCTAGAAACAAAAACAATAGTTCAAACTCGACAAGATAAAATATTTTAAAATTATTTAATTTAAATTTATGCCAAGTACAAAACCAACACTTCAAACCAAATCTAAGTATAGATCTAACTCACACTTGAATTTTATTAATGTTTTTATTATTATTATTTACAATTTCTAGGACTCATGTGATAGCACCGCCCTTATACTATGATGAAGGTAAAAGAGTTCATTGCCTCACAATTTTATCGTCTTAAAGTTTACTCCTTTTATGCTAAAAAAACAAAACCCTAGTACAAATGAACAAAAAAAAATAAAAAATACATAGTACAATCACATGAAGCACTCCTAAAAGTTCATGCATTAATCTTAGTAAATAACTTTGTGCACCCATTGGAATTATCTCCATCAGTTAACCAATATATTTAGTGTAACATGTACTCATTGTTACTTTCTTTTTAAAATAATTGTTGAATATATTTCCCCAAGTTGAATACTTTTAGAGAATTACTTCACGTTAAGTTAAGGATTCTTGTTATATATCATTCACATATTTACTAATCATATTCCTGCAGCTTGAATCATCAATTAATCACATATATAATATTGTCAGATGATACTGGTGGTTTTTACGGATGGACATCTGAAGATATCTAACACGTCATACGCAATTGTCCTGAAGTTAAACACATATGGTCTAGAATAATAGCAGAAGATAAATTCAATGCTTTCTCGTATGGGGGATTACATGATGGATAGCTGCCAATTTATATAGTAAACTTGGAATGCAAATGGAAAGAGTGGATTGGCTTTCTTTGGTATGGTTGCATGGCATATTTGGAAAAATCGTAATTTATTTGTCTTCCAAGGATCATCGTAAAGTGCCGAGGAGTGGGTTAAAGTTTCATACAATTAGGTTAAACAATACACCTCACTCAATAAGGCAAGTGCCTCGAGACAGCTAGTATCAAACTCAATCACACCTTTACCTGAGAATTGAATTCAATTGAATACTGATGGTGCAATTAAAGGGGAGACTGGGGCTGCCTCGATAGGGGGCTCTACGAGATAGGTATGGGTGTTGGAACCTGGGTTACAATCGGTTTATTAGAATCTGTTTTATTTTAGATGCGGAATTATAGGGCATTTGGAATGGTCTGTCGATTGCACTGGACAGAGGATTCGACAGGTTAATAATTTTTTCAGATAGGTAAGATCAGGCGGTACAAGCTCTACAAAGCAAGTCTACACAATATTCAAGTTTAGCTTTGGTCAGAAGAATTAATCTCTTATTGACTAAGATGGTGCATTGGTCGATTCATCATGTTTCAAGAGAACTCAAAAAAGATGTTGTTTGGCTGGCTAAAATGACGATTGGTTATAATGATGGCCTTCAATTTTTTGAAACACCTCCATGGAGGCTTGAGTTTTTATGTATATAGCTCTTTATAATGTTTTTTCTCTCAAAAAAGAAGAAGATTACTCTTAAATACCTCTTTAAAATACAATCAAGAGAATCAACTAATACTCACTCGAATTCCCCTCCCTTTTCCACCGAGTGAACTAATTGAACCGTTTTCGTAATAATTAAAAAGAAAAGAAAAGGCAATTGGGGGAAAACCATGAATGCAAGCTAAACCCGGATTTCAAGTAGGGAATGGAATCATTAAAATTTGAGAAAGTCCCCCACCAGATTACTCTATCAAATATGAAATGTTGGTCAAAATGTTGGCTCCACACCACTTTAGCATCTTCCTTTTTATCTGTGTTATTTTTAGCTAAAGAAACTTCAATCTCAAGATAAAGAGAGGGATTTCTAATTTTCAAAGGTGTTTATACCATAATCTTTGACTTTTATTTTCATCAAATTGTGATTTTTATTGTGTGAGATTTAATTATAATATTTTATAATTAAACAATGTTATTGAAATAACATCATTTTACGTTGATATATTACCTACACAAATAATGATATTAATCCAATAAGAAAATAAATGTATGTATTTATTTATATAAATGTGTACAATTGAACCAAAATCAAAGTTTATGTATCAAATTGCACATTAAACGTTTATGTATAAATTTAATATTTAACCCTAGTAAAGTGAATTAAAAATTGTGAACATAGAGGTGCCATATTTTTCCAAATTAAATTATATATTAAGCACTTGATTGAGTCGTTGTCACGACTCAACTAAACACCAACTCTATGTTTAATCAAAGCTTCATTTATTATTTATATCAATTTTTTTATAAATATATTTATTATATAATTATATTTTTCACGAAATTTAAATAAATAATTTCAGCAATTAATTTAACTCAAATTAATTAAAAAATTAAAATCCTTACACTTAAAATCTTTAAGACCTCAACCATACCGACACGAATGCAAACATACCGTTACGTAAGATAAGATACACATATCCCATCTCTTTGTGGAAATAATAACCCACACGCAATGTACTCATTTAATTGCATTATTCAATACGTATGCATGCAATAATTTTGTCTCAACATGTTTTTTACCATGATTTTCAACCAACGTAAATATATGGATCGGTTAACAGCTAGGTTAAATTTTATTATTAGTCCTTGTATTTTAAATTAGTCAATTTTAGTCTATATATTTTTTAAAATTTAAAGTTTTAATCATGACCCAAACAATAGTTACAGATTTAGTTTATATTCTCTAATCGGATCATTCAAAGTTTCTGTACTTTTTGAATTTTGAAATTTCATTCTTGACCCAAATGATAGTCATTAATGCATTAATTGGATTTTTAGTGAGTAATATGTGGAAATAAACAAATTGGCATAATATTATACACGTAATAATATATTTGCCGCATTAGATTTTGAAAATAATAGAACATAATGAATTTAATAGTTATTGTTCGGTGATTATTGAAAATTTAAAATTTCACAACTTTTGTGTAAGGTATAAGAACTAATAGTAGAATTTAACCTAGTGTATACCATAACTCAAATTTATTATATTAGAAAATTATATTTATATTTGATGTATGGATTGTGAATATATTTAATTAGTTGATAGCGTATAAAATTATATAATGTTAATGTATCGAATATAAATTCAAAAAATAATATATTAATTATATGCTTTTATAAATGTTACTTTAATCACTATCAAGGTATTGATTAATAATTTCAATTAAATAATGTTTTTTTAACTTAAAATAGTCACATAAAATTTATTAAAATAAATCATACATCTCAACAATAAATGATTTCTAGTTTTCTTGAGAGGTCCTTTCTTAACCTTAATTTTGAATACTTGTACACTCTGTGATGTGATGTGATGTATGAACATCTCTAATCTCTTTTAGTAATTATATGTCGTGATTTTAACGATGAGTCGTGAATCACACATTGATTATTTGTTAGAACTTTATTAATTTTTTCAACTTATATATGGTGTTTTGTAAGTAGAATTGTGAGGTTTAATGTATCGAAGGGAACAATAATTTACATGTTGGTGTAGACCATGACATTTAATATCGGAATCAACTTTAAAAATATCAATATTGTACGTACCCCTAGGGGCGGAATGTCATTGGAGCCACAGCGGGCCTTACCTTACAAAGTTTTTAACAATTATTATCATGCCCTTCAAAAGTTTTAACTTTTAATTAGGTCTCTCGAAACTTTTAGAAACTTTTATTAAACACTTTTTTTTTAAGTTTTAATTCGACCCTTTCAACTTTTTCAACATTTTAATTAGGCACCCAAAATTTATTGGCACGTTTCACCTTTGTGTATGTCCGAAGATAATGATTTAAGCATAGATAATTGGAGGCACATGTCCAAAACTTTTTCTCCTTGAACTTTAGTCAAAAGTTAGCTGAAAAATGTCACTATTCAATCACTCAATGGGTTAATGTGCCACATCAACAATCTGTTAAAAGAACACGAAAATTTTAATGATAGTGACTAATTTGCACAATTATTTTATTTAAAATAAAAAAATTAAGAAAATCAAAATAGGATAGCCCCTAATTTAAAATGATGATGGGTACGTGTAGTTTACCCATATATATATATATAATAATTTGAAGCAATTAATACCCATAGTTCCAAGAATCAAACAACTTAGTATGAACAAATTAACTACTATATTTCAGTAGCTTAAGTCAAAGCTAGTGTGTAGTTTAATACTCACCCATGAAAAACAAAGACCAAAAGAAAAAAGCAGCAAATTTTGGAACATTAGTTTGTAATTCACTGAGAATCTTGTTGGGGTATGATCTAACAATCTTATCCATATGAAGGAATTCAATGAAGATGGTCCATCCCCACCCACATCTCCATATTCTCTATATTTTACAGTCAAAACTCTCTATATTGTTAATTTAAGCAGCATTTCTTTATATATATATTCAATTTTGTTACACTCATAATGTGAGTGAAAGAAAATATTATATGTTTGATATTTGTATTTATAATTTATAATTGTTTTGTTTTATTTTCTATTTTTTGAATAATTTCATTGTATAGTTTGATCATATCTGTTCTTTTTGACAGGATGTCTAGAACTACTCATAGTCCATTCCTAACTCATAAATAGGAGAATAATGCATTTCAACGTACTCGAACCCACATCCTCGAGCTAAGACTCAATAATAATAGTAAATTATTATTTAAAATAAGGGATAATTTTGTAATTTCATAATTGAGTCGGTAGCCCAATTAAGGGCGACACCAATTCAACAAAGTGCTTAAATATAATATACTGGATATCTATGTTTATTAAGTCAAATGGTAAGAAGTTCGATGTCCTTTTAAGTAAAATTTTCAAAAATTAAATTTATTTTTATTTAAAAATCTAGTTTGACTCGACTCTAAATTTAATCAAAATTTAATATAATTATCGAAAATCATAGGATTCCATATTATTATAAATGAAACTTCTAAAATTTTCAAAGCTAGTTCCAACTTAAGACTTTTACAACATTACAACTTCATTGTGGTGTATTCTTATTTATTATAATTCCCCCCTTGAGCCCAAAAAACAAAACGCGTGATAATTCAATTAATGTTCAAAATCCAAATTTTGGGCACATGAATTTCAACTACTAGTACTTTAAACCACTTTTGTCAAGTTCGAAATAAAATTGGGATTAAAATCAGTGATAAAATATATTTATTAATGAATAAACGTTGATTATGATATTTTTATTTAAAAATAATTTAAAATTTATGTGATCTATTTGAATATTTAAATTGGGTTAAATTAAGAAAAAAATTAAAATTTAAGAAAATTATAGAATTAGTACAGCATTTAGTTGTTGACCCTAAATTTGTTTATAATTTAATCAAAATCATTAATCAAAGTCAGAAGAATGTGAATGGCTGTTCAAAAGTCTAAGTGAAGTACCCAGCTTGGAACGGTTGACCCTAAATCTGTTTGCAATTCACATTTGGGTGTTGGCATATCTTTCTCTATAGATTTGTTTCCATTTATAAAATTTTAAACTTCCATATATCATACAGTTAAAGTATTTCGAAGGTTTAATCACGAGAGTTAGATGAGATGGCAAGGGTTTCTCTTACCTTAATCAGTGGTCGAATGTTCGATCCTCGCCCTGAGTATTGAGCAGCTTTAAAACTCATAACCAGCATTTACTTCTTAATGGTTTTACAGAATGCGGAAAATTAGTTATTGGACTCAGCTACAAATCAATTCCGAACAAAAAGTTCCATTTATTCTTTCTAATAGTATAAAAACTACATGGATTCATTTAATAATATAGGGACTAATTTAATCGAATTCCTATAATAAAAGAACTTCTCAAATATTTAAAAAAAATGGTAAAATGTTTATTTTGGTCTCTCAAATTTTATTATTTTAATTTTTTATCTAGTCTTTTTTTAATGTAATTTTCTAATTTCTTAATGCATCAAATTATATGTATATTAAAAATGTATATATATGATATAAATTATTAAATTTATATATTTTTTATAATAAAAAAATTGCATTTATATCTTCCCATGTGACCAGGGGAGGTGACCTTAAAAAGATATGAAGAGTGGGCATTGGAGCTAGGAACCTTCTCATGCATTTCCCACTCAGCTTCTTGCACAATAGGGGATAATGACACTTTTGGTCCTGTTTTTAGTACCCGTGTCCTACGTCAACCCTTGTGTGGGTCTCTTTTACATTCATTCACTTTGGTCTTTTAGCTATTCAAATCCAACTTTTTCTTTTTTTGTTTATCTAATATATATATTTCGGTACCCGATAATTACATTAAATTTCTACTAAATTCAAAGTCGAGTTAAGACGGATCTTTATACGAGGGGCAAAGCTTCCAACATTGTTTTCTACATTTACAAAATTCAAACCCTATACTAAGGGAGATGAGAGGGGAATAGGTAGGGCCCTGACCCCGCTAAAATTAAAATATTGTTATTTTAACCCTTTTAAATTTATAAATTTATAAATTAATAATGGTAAAATTGTACTTTGACTCCAAAAAAAGTAAGATTTTAATTTAGTCCTTTAAAAAATATAAATATATTAGCTAATACAATGGTGAAATTGCATTTTAACTCATATAAAAATTTATAATTTAATTGTGATCCCTTAAAAGCTTTTTTTCTAACTTTACCGTACCCTAAACCTTACAAAGAAGCATCAAACTATTTACTACTCCACCTAACCAACGTTAATAGCTGTTGCTCTAGCAATATCAACAACCGCTACTAGCTCCTCAAGAACTTTTTCAAACATTTGCATAGTTGAGTTACTCTCTGAAGCTAATTTGGCTAGTCTATCCGCAACTTGATTTCTCTCTCTAGGAATATACTTGATCTCCCATTGCTCCATGGTTTGTAAAATCATATCGATTATTCTAACCAAGGCTAAATTTAATTCAGTCAGATAAATATCTTGAAGGGCTTTGACAATCTCTAAGTTTTCTGTATGAATGAAAACCTTCTTCCGCCCCTTTCAAAGTAAATGTTAGACCATCTAAAATTCCCCATAATTCAACATAAAAAACTAAACAAAACCCCCAAAACCAGTTATATCCAGCAATCTATTGCCCATCTATATTTTATTATTTAAGAGTTTGATTATATTCGTATCACCCATCGACTGGGTTCTAACTTAGTTCTGAAATTATTAAAAGCTCGTTATTTTTACATAGTGACAATTATTATTTTTGAAGTTATTTTATCTTTTTATAAACATATAAATAATGGAATTTATACCTTAAACTTCATAATCTTCATTATCTCAACTTTACCCGTTAAATCATAACCATATTTAATTTTTATATTAAATTCTTACATAAAATTTCTACCCACATCGTAACGATACAATAATTTAATTTATATAATATGAATATAACACTATTTTTCCCACTTTATATGAGTAAATTCCCATTTTTATTTCCAAGAAAGGGAACACTTAATTATTAAAGAGATCTTCAAACAAATTATTTAGTATTAGATCTACAACATTCATTAAGTAGTCAATTTCAAGCTAAGAAATCCAAAATATTAATTTACTAGAATTACATTGAATCTAGATCATGATTCACCCATTAAATTTAGGGTTTCCAAGTCAAAATCATGTAGTTAATATGAATATTTAATTTAGGGTTTCAAAGTCATTTATTTCCATATTTAATTTGCACATGAATTTGTTTTGCCCAAAAAATCATTTTCTTGATGAAATTAATTGGGGGGTTTGAATTTGTAATTAATCCTTTGTTGTTGTTTTTTTTCAAGTCGTTTTTTGAGTGATAAATGGAATTAATTATAGGGCTGGAAATATGGTTTTCATTTTCAACCCAATTTTAGTGTCATAATATTAACTTATTTATAAAAAAAGTAATATTATATATGTTTAATTCAATAAAAAATGGAAAAATTATGCCGCAAGTCCTTGTATTTAGATTACATTATTTAGTACCCTTGTTTGACACTTTTTTAAAATTTGATACCTTTGTTTTTTGTCCACTGATATACTTATTTTTGGCAAAAGATGTATATTTTGGTATCCATATGTAATAAGATCGACTTTTTAGTGTTTAATTCGTGCTTTAGGGTTTACTTAATGAAAGTTAATTGCTATTATTATATTTGAATTTCCATGATCTTTCTAGTAGAATAAATTCAGTTTTATTTTGTTTAATTTAATGTTTAATTTGTTAAATGTAGCATGATGTTTTGTGATTAGGATTGATTTGATAAAAATTAATTGTTAATATTATTAGTTGATTAAAAATTTTTATCATATCAACCCTAAAACCCGAAGTAAACACTAAAGATTTAATATTATTATCTTCAGGTACTAAAACGTATAATTTTTCCAAATACATGCACCATATTAAAAAAAGTATCAAACTCGCCTACCAAATAATATTTTTATCCTAGAAAGTTAAAAAAAAACTAAACTCTCTTATTTTTTCTCTAATTTAAAAATCTCATATTATCGTTAATACTGTTAATATTATTTATTAGTCAAAATTAATCATCAATACATTCATGTAATTACGTCAAAAGTAAAATCATTGTGAACTTGATAAGCAAACCTAATTGGACTAAAATTTTTAACTTTTAACTTAAAAAAATATAAGGACTAAATCACAAATTTTGACCTAAAAATAATATATTAAATAATAATACAATAATTAATCTCTTATAAATTTATAATTTAATTAAAAAAATTCAGTAAAAAAATAGGAAAGGAAATAAACAACTACTTTTTTGGAAAAAAAAATTCCCAGCTCACCAAAAATAAAAAAGGAAAGTCATGATTACGACCACCGACACGGCAAGTTTCTTGTCTTGCAGTAATAGAATCTAATTTATTTATATATTAAAAATAAAATATTTAAAATTTTTATTTAAAATTAGATTAATTTTTGAAAAAAAAAATCAGAATATGAATCGAAACCTTAAATTCTTTGTCGGTCATAAATATACATTTGAAAATTAAAAATTACCAAAAAAATAAAACAGGGTTTTATTAATTGTTGACCTAAGTTTAATACAAGTCATGAATCATGGGCCACATGGTTTTAGGTATTTTATTTAGCTTAATAAAATATTTTAAAAAATTAATCTTAATTTTTTTTAATTTTTAGTTTAATATTTATACCTAACCTTCCCCAGAAAATGCCTTCTAAATTTGATTATTTTATTTTTATTTTTATTTTTTCAGTGAATTAAATGGACTGCTCTGCCCACAAGTTTTACATATGGGTCGGTCTATTTTTTTATTTATTGGATAATGAGAAGATTAGAGTTTTTCTATTTATATAAATTTAACTAATTTAATTATTAAATATAAAATATTCATAGTCATTTCTCAATCCTTAAATAAGAGGATGATGTGATTAAGTACACTCGAACCTACATCATTTTATATTAACAATAATACTAATACCAGTTGAGCTAAGAGTCAATCGAGTAAATACCTTTTTATTATTTCAACACTAAAATAAATATAAAAATCAAATCGAGTCAAATTTAATTCGAATTTAACTACAATTTTCGATTTTCATTATTACAACAACTAATTTAATTTTAGTTACATCAATCAATTTTTACGGTCCATCTAGAAGTAACAAGAAGTCTAGTAGTTGTTACATTTATTTATGGTGAAAATTAGATTTGGTAATTAAAAATGGAACAATAATAATAATAAAATCTATGGGAAATTAGTCTAAAAATGGCAACACGTGTGGATCACATGGGGAGAAAATGGGGGTTTCCTCAAAACAACATAGCTGGCAATTGCAAATATCCCAATCTCTCTTTTACTCCCCATTTTCATCATAAGTATGATAAGTTGATGCATTGATTTTTCTTACATATCATAATTATTATTGAAAATCAAATACCCATTTTTATCTTCCAATTTATTGCTCACTTTCCAATTGCAATTTAATCCCCACAAATCATAATGCATATTAATGTCTCTAATTAAATTTGGTATAATATGATTTTTATCGATTCAGTTGTAAAATTACATAAAAACTAAATCGTAAAATAAATAATACTTTTTTAAACCCGTATCGATTAAGTGTTAGATAAATAATATAATACTAATTGAGTTTTAATTCGATTGGTATAAGTATTGTTGCCAATACAGAAAGCGCATTATATACTTCCATTTTCACTCATTTCACTTTTAAATGAAGAATACTGTGCTCGAACAAAAATAATTATAAACCCTAAGTAAAAATTATAAAACAAATATAAATAATACTGAAAAAACCCAAAATCGAAACTTAAATAATAATCGAATTTTCTTATCATCCGACTCAACAAATATAGTATATGATTATATCATATATTCTAACATATTATAATAGTTAAGGCAAAGCTAGTTAAAGAAGAACCCAAAAACAGAAAGTGGTTTCCAACCAATACCAACCCCCTTTCCTTTGCTCTAATTTCTCTTTTATTTTATTTTTATTTTATTTTCATTTTCCCCTTCTCTCTCTCTCTTTATAATCTACCCCTCTACACCCTTCACAACTTCAGGGCTCATCCTCAAAAGAAAAAAAAAAAGGGAAAAGAAAATCAAAGTTATTTTTCTTTCAATTGAGCCCTTCATTTTTCTCTCATTTTCTTTCTTCCCAAACAACAAAGTTTAAAGAAAATGCCAACAGATACAAGCAAACCCATGAAATTAGAACGATACAATAGCTATATTCGTAAAGTCCATAGCACGAAGCTGTTGAATGCTTCATCTAAATTTCTATTTCGTGTTACCCTTCTTATTGCTTTAGTTTTGATCTTGTTTTTCACCATTAACTACCCTCCACTTTCGGATAATACCCACAGTGCACCTCACCATCACCACCGTCATAGCTTTCTTTCAACTTCACTTTTCTCCGGTTCTTCCCTCGTTGGTGGTGCGGCGTGGGAGAAACAAGTCCGTCACTCTTCTACTCCACGTAGAGTTAATGGGTTTTCCGTTTTGGTCACCGGCGCCGCTGGGTTCATCGGTTCTCACTGTTCACTTGCTTTGAAAAAACGCGGCGATGGGGTTTTGGGATTGGATAATTTTAACGATTATTACGATCCTTCGTTGAAAAGGGCGAGGCAGAATCTGTTAAGCAAGCACCAAATTTTCATCGTCGAAGGGGATTTGAACGACGGCCCGTTGTTGACGAAGCTGTTCGACGTCGTGCCGTTCACTCATGTGCTTCACTTAGCGGCACAGGCCGGTGTACGGTACGCCATGCAAAACCCACAGTCGTACGTTAAGTCGAACATTGCTGGGTTTGTGAACTTACTTGAAGTAGCCAAAGCGGTGAATCCACAACCGGCGATCGTTTGGGCTTCGTCGAGCTCCGTTTATGGACTCAACACTGAAAACCCATTCTCCGAACATGATAGAACTGACCGTCCGGCGAGTCTTTACGCCGCAACGAAAAAAGCCGGTGAGGAAATCGCTCACACTTATAACCATATATACGGCCTTTCCCTCACCGGACTTAGATTTTTCACCGTTTATGGTCCATGGGGAAGACCCGATATGGCTTACTTCTTTTTCACTAAAGATATTCTTCAAGGGAAACCCATTGATATCTACAGAACCCAAGATCAAAAAGCGGTGGCGCGTGACTTCACTTACATCGACGACGTTGTGAAAGGTTGTTTAGGAGCGTTAGACACGGCGGAAAAAAGCACCGGTAGCGGCGGAAAAAAGAAAGGACCGGCTCAATTAAGGGTTTACAACTTGGGAAATACTTCCCCTGTTCCCGTCGGCCGATTAGTCTCGATTTTAGAAGGATTGCTCAACACAAAAGCCAAGAAACATGTGATTTCGTTGCCCAGAAATGGTGATGTCCCCTACACACATGCCAATGTCACGTTAGCTTACAAGGATTTTGGGTATAAACCCACCACGGATTTAGCTGCTGGGTTGAGAAAATTCGTGAAATGGTACGTGAGTTACTTTGGGATTGAATCGAAACGCTCAAAAGAAACCCAACATTTCGATGAATCCAGTTAAGAACAAGCTTTCATATTTTCATTTCCATGGCTGCTGCCCGGTCCTTTTTAATTTTTCCTTGTTATTTAATGGTTATATTGATGTAAAAAAGAAAAACCAAAAAAAGGAAAGGGATCAAAATTGTTGCAATTGTCGTTCATGTAGAATATATAATTATAGATTTTTATATATAGATTTTGACGAAATATGTAGGAAATGTGAAGAAAAAAAAAAGGGGGACAAAATTATGAAAGGGAGAGAGAAAAGGTTGTAGATCTATCGAGATGAGGTGTAATAATTTGGTGGGGTCTGCTTAAGAAAAGGGGCAGGTCTTGACCGTTGATTTTTCATATGAAAAGAAAAGAATGAATTTGTGATTGAACAAACAATGATGACACTAAGATTCTTTGTTTTTTATGCATTTCTGTATTTATTTTGAGTTTTATATATAAGTCAAGATTTTAAGTTTTTTGGGTTATGAGTGTTCTTTTTGTTTTTCGTATTAGTCGATGGAGTCTTAATTTGATTGATATTGTTATCGATGTAGCGGGACATAGTTTGAGTGTGTTGAAGTGCTTATTTAAGGGTTAAAAAGTGATTATAGTAGACATTAAATTAGTAATGATAAGCTCAAATTTTAGAGATCATAATATTATTAAGAAAAACAATTATAGTTTTAAGCATAGACCGTAAAGTAAACATAAAAAATACTCCAAAAAATTTTAATAAAAAGTAAGAGTCGATTGAATTGCTTGAACTAGAGGGATTTGGACTCAAACGGAAGTAAACTAGTCTAGTCTTTCACGGAGTAATGATACTCAATGAAGCGTAACAAAAACCAAACCCCGCACAAAATGGAGGGTTTATGTGATCTTTATATTCTTCGGTGTTTAGATATTCTTTTATTTAATAATATAGTTCAAACTGTTCGATGAATTTTAAATTTATTTATTTTTAAAAGGGAAAAGTAAGGCGAGATCTTATTTTTTAATCTTATATATTTATTTTTTAAAAATTATAATAATATTATAATACATTATGCAATAAACCCTAAAATAATCATGTGGGATATTTCTTTTATGTTTATATGTCGAAATCTACATCAAAAGTATTAGAAATAACTAATCAATACCAAACATCACAATACGAGAGTACATATTATAGATGCATCCAACACTCATAAAAGATATTCAAGTTTTAAATTTTAAGATAAGTTAACATCGGATTAAGAATAGAGTATACTTAGAGGCAAAGCTAGAACAATTTTTTAGGGGGGCTAGAGGAAATTTTAATTTTTTATAGTCTATATATTTATAATTTTTAAAGGATTAAATTAAATTTTTATAATTTTAGACGGCTAAAGTATAATTTAATCTTTACTAATTTAAATTTTTTTAAAAATCTTAAAAGTTTAAATATTAATTTTTACGGGCAGGCCTGTCAACCCCTTAACTTCGCCACTGAGTATACTAACAATAAATCGACAGTAAATTTGACAATGTTTAATCCAATTAGATCCAATTTCTAAAGATTTCATATTTGGATTAAATACATGAAAAGATATTCAGCCCCAAAAGGAAGAAAAGTTGAAGGATGATAAAGTTGATTTAATTAATTAATTAAATTTTCCAAAAGACAATAATTGGGTGAACTTTCCAGGGTAGAAGACTTGGTAACCAAGCTTTTTTTCTTTTCTTAAATAATTAATTTTAATTAATTAATAGACAACGAAAAGACCCCCGCTGTCTTTTTTTTTTGTTTTTTTTTTGTCTGGTATTATTATTGATCCTCTATTTTGGAGACTCACCGCCGACCTTAGATTTTGGCAACCATGCTTTTGATCGTGTTAGGGAAGCGTAAATTGGTATAAAGTCACACATCTCGTGTTATTATTTAATTATTCTATTAATTATGTTAGTTTTTAATAATATAAAATAATTAATTTTTTAATAAAAAAGAGTAATTTATTTTTAATTTAACGTATAAAAACTAATTTACTCATTTTTTAAATAGAAATAACCTCTATAATACTTTTACTAAAACTTAAAACATTCTCGAAGATAAATGTAATAGAATCGAGTTAAATTCAAATAGTAATAAGTTTAAATCGAAATTAACTCATCGATATTTGACACAAGCTCGATTAAATCGGTTTATAAATTTTTAGCATCGAAATTCGACCAAATAATAATAGATTTTAATAGGTGTAAATGAAAACATATCATCAATCACATGCTTGGATTTAATTAAAATTTTAACAAATCAGAAAAAATCCAAATTTTATAAAACCACACAATTATTTTAAGATCTAAATTTATTATTATCTTAATTCAATAATATAAATTTGCTCTCAATTATTATTAATAGTGAATTATCAACCAAACGGTTTAATCACGTGTATCTCATGTATTTAAGAACAAAAATAATGAAAATTAATAATAATAATAATAATTCACAGCACAATTTATGTAGATTTCTTTCTTTCTTTCTTTCTTTTGAGGGACCATAAATTAAAGTTGAAGCAACCTTTAAGGACTTCACAAACATGAGTTGTTTTAAAGCAAAAAAACAGAACATGTTTTGTTGTGTTAAACCCCATAGTATTGCTTGTAATTTACTTTTGTTTTATTAATTAATTAATTCATTTATTCCATTAATTAGTTGTAAAGTTGAATCTGTGACAGTAAAATACATTATATTCAAAGATTTGGGTTTGAATGTTGAAAATGAATATATATTGAGAATCAAATTTACAATTTTATTTTGTTTTCGGCTTATGATATTTAAAATATAAAGATTACATTGGAAAAATAGTACTACTCACGATCAAGCACCTTGAACACTCTTCCTAATCGAGGACAAAACCTTGAATATATGAACATGAAATCTGAATGATACTTTCCATTAATAGAACCGATACCATACAAGGATTCATTTTATTATAAGAAAATAAAAGATTATTGAATTAAATTAGTTTCTCTATTATTAAATAGAGCAATTTAATTATTATACTAATAAGTAAGTTCATTTACAGTATAAAAGTATCTCGAATTTTCTTTTTAATTGTATTTGAATTATAAATAAAATATTTTATTTACAAAATTATAAAAACTTTAAAAATATCATTTACAAAATTAAATAATGTTTGATAGTAATATTATTTTTTACGCATGTATTAAATAGTAAATTTCCATTTATTTTGAATATTCTCTTTTTTTACAAGAGTTAATCGTGCATTTTTTTAAAATTTCAAATTTATATTTGTATTAATTATTCTTTACCTTATGTCAAACCATTTGTAATACAGACATAATAAATAAGCTTTTTCTTCTTGTTATTACACTTGTAAGACATAAATTTTAATTCTATTTCAATTTGACATTATTTGATTTCATTTAATAATAAAAAAGTTAATTTGATCAACTCCCTAAAATAAAGGGACCTTTAAAGTACATTCACCAAAAATAAAGCTTAGATAATTTAGTTATAATTTGAAGACAAATTATATATAACTATATTTACAAACGTATGAGCCCTGAAACGTTGGAAAAAAACACTGAACATCCATTGTAAAAAGGGCATTCCCCATAGTTTGGTCGAATACTCATTAGCACTTTCGTGAGCACGAGCACGAGCTTGAGTCGTGTGCTCATGCACACATCACACCATCCGAATACGGGACAGTTAACCCTATTTTTATGTGTATATATATACTAGAACATGCATTGCCAATAACTCTGGGAATGTGAAATACGTAGTAGAACATGTACTTCTTCACATTTGGCAAGAAAAGAATCTCCCTTGGATCAATAAAAGGGTAAGTTGATTCGACTTGAAATTCGAAGCTCGAAAATCAAGATCAATAGGGTATGAATCTCAACAAATGAAAGAGATAAAAACTCACTAAAAACTAGGCTGTGACCTGTGATCTTACCTCTAGTGGTGTCTGCATTTACCTTATAATGAAAGCAAACGCGATGAAATTCCCCTGCAACGAAAGTAAAGATACAAGCAATGAAGAGCATGTTAGAATCGAACCAAGCAATGTTGAAACTCGAAAAGCAAAGCTTACCTTTGCCAAACATAGATAATGTGTTGGGTAAAAACATACAAACAATGGGCAAAATTAAACCTTATAAAATAAATTATAAAGTAGTTGCATAAGTTCAGCAAATCCTTGAAACCAAATGAACACATTCTCAAAACTAAATGCCTATTAGCTATGGAGGCATGTCCGCGGACAGATGATGGTATGGGCGCCTAGAAGCTTGAATCGTCTCTGGATCCACCTCCAAAACCTCTACTGCCACCAAAACCACCATTGTTGCCAAATGAACGAGGGCCGCTAGGTCTTTCATTGGCATAACTTACTCGAATATTTCTCCCTTGGAGTTCCTGAAATTTTCAATACAAAACAGTCAATCTGTAGTTCAAAAGAAACATGTTCTGCATTTAAGTAATTGTTTGTTTTCTTCCTCACTTGTCCATCCATGGCTGACAAGGCATTGCTGGCAGATTCATCGTCAGCGAAGTTAACAAAACCAAAGCCCCTGGACCTCCCAGTGTCTCTATCGGTGATAACCCGAGCTGATAATTGTAAAATACAGAATGAGAACAAGAATAGACACCACCCTCAATACCATAAAAATTGTAATGAATTATCATCATTTAAAATAGATGGGTAAAAGTACCGTGGAGGACCCTGTATTAAGAGTCAGGTTGCATTTTGCCCCCTTTAACAAAAATTGAGCATATTAGTCCCTATACATTGGATCAAAGAGCAAATTAATCATTTATGTTAAAAATTTCGTCAACTTGTACTGTTAAAAACTAGCGTGACTAACAGAATGACCAGATTGACATGTGATGTGCCATGTATACCTCATATTGAGGTACAAGAACCACTAGAATTGAATGAAATTTTTAATAGAAACACAATTTGCTCTTTGATCTAAGATACAGAGATAGACTAATTTGCCCTTTTTTTAGTAAAGGAGGCAAAATGTAATCTGACTCTTGGTATAAGGGCCTTCATGATACTTTTACCAAACAAGATGCAAGCAACAATTCTTCCTACACATCAAACAAAGTTCAATGACCAAAAATAGTTATATTTTCTATTAAAGTAAAATGAAAGACACTCACTTGCACTCATCATTATTCAACTTCTATGAAAAATCTTGAAGAAAGATAGAGATAAATTATGCAACAAATTACAAAAATATAGTATACAATGCTTCACAAAAATGCTTAATAGTGCCATACGAATTACCAATGCAACTCACCTTCAGTAACATCACCAAATCCAGAAAATGCTTCCTTGAGACTTTGGTCATCGGTTCCATATGAAAGACCTAAGAACCACAGAACCACAGATTCAATTCAAGTCAAATACACATTACATGATAAACATATAATTTCTGACCACCAATCGAACATGTCTAAATACCTCCAATGAAAAGCTTCTTGGTCGATGTCGACATGCAACGAAGTGTGTTAAGCATTGAAGATATCATTGGGGTTTGCCCATTTTGCCTCAAAAGGCTTCCAAGTTTGCTAGAGAATGCCATTATAATGCTTTCACTGTATCATTTTTTTTGCAGCAACAATATCAAGCCAAAGGAACAAAATCAAAACAGCATGCTAGATCAAAGCTAGATAATTTAATTAATAACCAAAACAAAACACACAAAAAAGAACTACATAATGATATGAAGCTTCAAAAGTCCCTAAAAATAAATCCTATTATACTATAAATAAAAGGGTTTATGATCCCATTAAAAAACTTTAACTTCTCATAACATCACTGTTAAAAACAGGGTGAAATTTTCCAGCTTTCTTCAATCATTCCTCTCATATGAAAGCATTTACACCTCATTTAAAAAAAAATTAACATGCTTCATACATCATATGAACAAGAACAATATCATATATAAGAAATTTTCCTTGAAGTCACAGAACAAAGAAACATGCAACATAAACATAAATGAAAACATAAATAAAATCAACAGAGCAAGATAAATTAACTAAAAAGGCTGAAACATCAAAACAAATCAGAACCATAAACCCAGAATGAAATCATCATCTTAAGGAAAATTTAGTAAACGGTAAGTATAATTAGACCCATATCACAAAAAAAAAAAAGCAATGATCTTTACCTTGAAGGGGAAGAATAACAAGGAAAATTATGAGAGAGACCAGAGATTTAAGGAAGCGGCTAGGGGTTTTGAAACAAACGAGAGAGCAAGCAAGCAGCTAGGGTTTAAGAGTTAGACCCTCATGAAATATCCTATTATGCTATTTTAAAGTCGGGCTCGGTTTTGGTAAATAATGGGTAAATTAGTCCAAATGTCACTAAACTATTATTAAGTTTATGTTATGATCACTGAACTTCAAAAAATTATAAAATCGTCACTGAAGTATCAAAATATTTTCATGTAAGTTATTAAGTTGTAGACATCTTTATTGTATGACTTTTTTTTTTTGCATTGTACCAATTGAAAGTTCTTCTTCCCCTTCACTTCTATAATTTATTTTTTTTATGAAACAACTTTCTTCTATGATGTTTTACACTTACTGTCACATCAACTTAGATTTAAGACATGTTATTCTATTTGTCGATGGCTATTGACTCACAGTACCGATCATCAAATCCTAGCTTAGAGCTTGCTAGGTGAACTTTTTTTTAAATTTAACAGCATCGTGACTCAAATCAAAACCTTTAAATAGTTTATTGACCATTTTGTAACTTTTTAAAATTCAGTGACTGAAACATAAACTTATTAATAGTTTAGTGACATTGGATAGAATTTACCTAAAAAAATATTACAACTTTTCCAAATATTATAAGATAAACTACAAAAATAATCACTTATATTTAGTTAACTTTTATGTTTTTGTCTAATTATTGCAACTTGGTCACTAACGTTATTGATTTTTGATCATTATGTCATTACACAACATTAATCACACGTCTTCCATATTATTGCCAGGTAATTTAAATATTTTTATGTTTATATGAATTTAAACCAATGCCGATTCATTTAAAATTGATTATCTTTATTTCATCCTTCACTTCTATAAAATATTTTTAATGAAAACAATGAAATAACTTCTTTATTATTTTTTAGCTTCCGCATATTTTTATTCTCTAAAAAAAATCAAAATTTTCAACAAAAATATATTTTCTTCAATATTTTCCATTTTCTAAAACCAAACAAAGTCTAGGTAAATCAAATGATAGCAAATATATATATATGTATATATATAAATCCCTTTACTTTCACTTTGTTTAAAAGAAGAATGCTAGCCAAAGTCCAAACAAGAGAAAAGAGGTTGCTTTCTCTTACTCGTTATTTTTCTTGTTTTTGGTTAATTATAAAAATGTATGGAAAAACAAAAGGATGATTATAATACTACCACAAATGACATAATGTAATTATATCAGAATACTGAGTTAAAACTTAAATGCTTAAAAAAATATATATATAATACTTTATATTTTCATTTTAGTAATATTATTCTTACTACAGCTAAGAACTTACTGAAAATTGTACACTCAACTTTCCGAAAGCTATCAAATAGCAGTTAGAAGCCTTTTAAACTTGAAAATATTTTAGAACTAGACTTGTTAGGACTCATCGAGATAGACGAGCCCTCCAAAAACTGGCGTATGCCGCTTAGAACGGCGAGCACACGGTATTCTTTAGTAAAAGGCGAAAGAATAGTTCGCTCTGTGTTCACCGCACGGCTCCGTAACTTTACTCTATCGATTCGCGTTAGTTTATATAGCTGAAGTTGGAGTGTTGGCCTATGTTTGTCATCGATGTGGGATACAGCTGCAATAAAGTACCATTTTATCTTTATTTCTCAGGACTTAAAATCGAAAAGGGACCACGAGTAAAATTTTCTATTTAATTATTATATATTATCAGTATAAATAAATTATTTGAATAAAATATTTATAAATATTTAACTCAAAATCATTTAGTCTAGCTCATAATATTTTTTATTTTTTTCAAAATTTTTTATTTAATATTTGTATAATTTTTTAAAATTTTTATAGCACTTATATTTAATTAATTTAATTATTATATTTTATATTCTATTCATGTAATTTATATTTATAAAATTAGGAATTAATTTAAAATATTTAATTATTTGTTTGATGTAAAAAAACACATTAGAACTGTATATAATAAAAAACATGATGTTATTGAGTGTTTGATCATTTGTAGAGGGAACAATTGTTGGGTTCCAAAGATATCGGAGGATTTTGGGTTTTGCCCATCTTGGCATAAGGTAAACGCCTATGCAAAGGCCCCCATTGGGCCCTTATGGCCCCTTTGGCAATTATATCAATAATTATTGTATAAAAATATATAATTAAGGGTGAATTGATTGTATTTCAATTTCTCAACTGAAAAAATATATATTTCAACACGTGTAAATTAGTTTTCTGTTAAATGATAATACGGTACGTTAAATTCACGATGAAAATTATTTTTTATGGGTAAATTATAAAAATAGTTTCAATTATATTTTTTAATTTTGTTATTAAAATTTTTGAAATTAAATATTTTAATTATTAATGTGGCCTTTTTTTATTGATTTAGCAATAAAATTAGCCCTCTAATGTTTACACATTCTATTAATTCGATTCTAAATATAAAAAAAATTAACTAATTTAGCTGTTAATGTTTTCAAAATTTATTATTTTAGTTCTAATTTTAAAAAATTCTATAAATTTAGCCTCGGCATTTACAAACTCTTTCAATTAGTTCTAACTCTAAAAAATTTAAAAAATCATTTTAGTCTTTTTTACAACACATCGACTAACTCAAGTTAGATATTAAAATGAGAAAAAAGAGAAATATCTTTCAAGTCACTTGCAACAATTCCTTTTATTGCAATTTAGACTTCACGCTGAACCAAACCAATTGATTTGGAACCTATCTAGAATAATTGATTACATTACAATCCAAACAAATAATATTATTTTTATTTTTATATTTTATCCTAACTTTTTAAAGTTCTTTTTAGGGTAAACTACAAAAATAGTCACTTTTGTTTGCCTCAAGTTACATTTTAGTCACTTATGTTATTATTTTATTATGAAGTGATCACTCTTCCGTTAAGTTCCGTTATCTCTCTAACGGTAATCCTACGTGACAGTCTAACTAGATTTTATAGTCAATGAAAGTTGGTAATATTGTAAAGTTGTTTTTAATACTTGGTTTTATAACAAGCAAACACTCGGAACAAGAAAGTCCAAAATTCACTCTCAATGTTTGCATATTTTTGCATGTAAGTCCTTATAAAATTTACATTTGTAACCCGGAGGACATATGAGTATATCTGTTAATACATACTTCATCCGGCTAAATTATCTGTTAATAATAAATCCAATGCATAATTTAGCCGGATGAAGTATGTATTAGCAGATGAACTTAAAATCTAGTTTGACTGCCACATATGATTACGTTAAGGAGATAATGGAACTTAACGGAAGAGTGATCACTTCGTAACAAAATAATAACATAAGAGACTAAAACGTAATATTTCAAACATAAATGACTAAAATGTAACTTGAGGCAAACAAAAGTGACTATTTTTATAGTTTACCCTTCTTTTTATACGATATTTAATTAGCTACTAACATGAAGCGAAAAGATAGGCTTAAATTAGTATTCTTGTTTGGCAGTGTCCAATATAATTTTGTTGTCATTCTTACAATTTCGGTAATCAAATTTAACTCCTAAAAATTATTTTAAATGAAATAAATACACAATGAGATTAAAAAAAAAAAGACAAACAAATGTACATATATAAAAAATTATACAATATGAAATATTAAATTATTAAAAGTTATATTTAAGCGATCAATAATTATAATAAGTGGCAAAATTATGGGGCTGGCAGGGGCTCGGCCTGCCTAAAATGATTTGTTTTTCATATGATCCTTTTAAAATTTTTAAAATTTTAAATTAATAAAGGTAAAATTATATTTTGCCTCCTAAAAATATAAAAATTTAATTTAATTCTTTAAAATTTATAAAGATATAATCTATTAAAATGATGATATTGCATTTTTCTATCGTAAAAATTATAACTTAATTTTAACTCCCTAAAATATTTTTTAGTTTCGCCTATGATAATATAACATAAATAAAAAGCTATATAAAGGTTTGTTTGTGGTGTTTATCATTTTTTTTATTGACTTTGTTAATTATTTAGCTTGACTTTATAATTGAAATAATTTAATTAAAAAAGAGAAAAAAATTTGGAGGGATGCAATGGTAAAAGCAAAATCACATGGGGGGAGAGTCTTGGGATTCAATCATCGAACATTTTCTTCTTCTTTTTTTTGCCTTGTATTCTCTTTTTATATTCAATGAGAAACGATAGGGTTACATGTGTAATAAACAGATGGATGAACTCAGAGACTGGGGTGTTGCCACGTGGTGATTCTCCACTACTTGAAAAGAAAATGGATTTCCTTGCTGTAACTAAACTCATTGGCGAAGGATTCATTGATACAAAACCTCTCCTAATACATATTTTATATTTATTAATATTTTATTTAGTTTAAAATTTAGTTGATTTTTATAAATAGCTAATATTAGTATATTTTAAATCTACTATATTATTTATATTTTTCGAGTTTATTATTTTTTTAATTTTTAAATAAATATTTAAATTTAGACAAATAGCTCAATCTATTAATAAATTTATTCTCCGCATTGCATAATTGCTGTTTTAGTCAAGTTCAATTTTGATTATAAGATTTCAATAGATGGGTTACAATTTTATCACTTTATTAGTAAATTAACGTTTTCAACATCGGATTGATTATTAAATTAATTTTACTGATTCTCGGTTTGATTGGTTTAATTAAATAAATTAGTTTAAAAATTAATATTAATATTAAAATAAAGAAAATAAATTCAGTTGACTATTCGCTATTCGCATGTCAAGTAAAAAGTATTTATAAGATCTTTCGAGATTAATTCAAATTAATTCTCAACCATTAAATTGATCAATTTAATGAAAAATAATGAAATAAGGTTCAATGTTAATTAATTGTAATATATAATTTATTGAACCAACTAAAACTTAATCCATCCAAATTAAAAAAAAATTAAAATATTATCTAATTGCAATTTAATTTAATTTGTATTATATAAATTTCGATATATATTTGGATAAAAAGATTTTCTCATCCTCTTTTAATTTTAAAATTGAGAAAATTGATTTCTTTAGAAAAATCGGAGTAATTTAATTTTGTCAAATTTAAAAATAAGTAATTAAGCATATTTAATCACCATATTAATATATTTCATCAATTATACATAATTTTAATTAGAGTAACAACAAGTTTAGTCCTTAATGTTTACATGTTTTGTTAATTTGATATTGATTATTAAAAATTCAAAAAAAATTAACCTCAATATTTATAAAAATATTGTAGACTAAAATTATTAAATTGAAACCATATTAAGAACTCAAATTATGCATAATTAATAAAAAGTATTAACACTTAATTACTCTTTATTTTCAAAATTAATAAAAATTAAATTACTCCAATTTTTTTTGGAAGGACTGTTTTTTTTTTTACAAAAGATTTGGGCCTTTTTTAGGTTTCTTCTTCGGCCTCTCTTAAATTAAGTAATTAAAAATTGTTTTTGTTTGGATTTGATTTTGTTGTAAGATTTTCTGTCTCGCATCGAACCTCCGAAAATACAAATTAATAATAAGGCCTTTTTCTTTCAAAGAAGAGCTCTTTTATAATTTTCCTTTATTTTCTCTCAAAATACCCAGCACTTCAATACCCAAAGATTAAGAGAAAAAAACCCTCAAAAAAAGAAAAGAAAATCATATAACAGGTAGAAAAAGAAACTGGGATTAAACTTTACTTACTTCTTCTACTTATCTCTTTAATTTGTATTTTCTATAATTAATTTTTTATTAATTCAAGAGCAAAAAAAGAAAAAGTAAAAGAAACGATCTTGTTACTTCCTACAATGCCCAATTTGTTGCGGGCAAGGTAATAATCTTAACCTTTCCTCATTACCCTTCAAATTTCATTTTTTGTTTTTTTAAAAGCTGATTTTTTGGCTTGGAATCGAAGCTCTCTTTTTTTTTTTTTTTGCTTTTTGATCGATATCCATTTACTATTAAGGTACTTAGAAAAAGAAAGTTTCTTTTTTAAAAAACCTTTTTTAGGGTTTTTTTAAATTTGATGGTTAGAGAAAATTGGGGTTTTCTTAATGTTATTCAATTTTAATTTAATGGATACTTGATGTTATCTCAGCTGAAGTTTTTGTTTGATTGAATTGTTTTTTGTAGGGTTTTCATCCGGATCAACAAATTGGGGGGAATTTCCCAAATTGGGAACTGATTAGGGTTCTGATTAGAGTATAAATGAGCTCAACCTCTCGTTTTTGCAGTATCGGATTGAAGAGCTGTTTGTTTCGAGGTTTAAGTTATTAAAACAGATTGCTTAAAGGGAAATGGTGATTGAAAAGCTTTTGGACATGGAAGAAGATTGCTTTCGTATATAATTGTGTAGATAGTGATTCAAAAGCTTGAAGATTTAGTTGTTTTAGAGAAATAGGGTATTTGGGTTTTCAGTAAATCTTTTATGTGTTTGATCTCAATTTGGGGATGGTTTTGGCATTGGATTATATTATTGGGACAAGGAGGTGATGATTCTCTATTGTGCTGCAGATAACAGTGAGGGTCAGATTGTACTGGACCATTTTTGTTTCTTGAAGAACCATTTGGTATACCATAGTTTTTGAGCTAGAATTCTTGATCAGAACAGCATTTCTTTAAGTTATATTTCTATTTGGGGCATTATTGAAGTAGCTTAGGGTAAAGCAACAGTAGGGTTTAGCAGTGATTGGAAACTTGCTGTGGTGATTTTATTATTTGAAGTGATTTAGTCATAGATAGTTGACTTGGGGTTACATTTGAGGTTAGGGAGATTAAGGAGCTTGGTGGGTTTAGGAACTTTTTTTGAGCTATTAAGAGTGACAGGAGTTTCATGGAGGAACACTGAAGCTGGAAATGTATGCAGGGATATGGGGCATGGATAGGAGCATAGTTACTTGTTGTTCCTTTTCTGGGACATTGCTGTTGGAAGATAATCCAAGTGTTTTTGCGCTCAAAAGGCATTCTTGTTTCGTGTTCTAAACTTCTGTGAAATGTCGCGTTGCTTTCCTTTCCCACCACCAGGATATGAAAAGAAGGCTAGGACCGATGACGTGGACTTGCTAAATAAGGTTAACACCGCTTACTTACATTATGTAACATTTTTATGATAGAATTAGCATTCATTAGTATCATGAGAACAAATTCCCTGATCTGAATTAGACTGTAACATTTCCAAGTGATGTTAAATTGCCTTATAAGGTTTCTTCTATCTTGTCTCAATGTATTTTATGTAAATATAGTGTTCTGTGATTTTATTCTTATTGATGATTCAATAATGCCTTGCCTTGCTGAATGAAGAATTTTTATAATTTCGGATTAGGTTGATAGGCTGTATGTTATGAACATGTAGCAACTGAATCATATAGAAATAAACAGTTGAACTGCAGGCTTATTTAAAATGGTATACTGGGATTTCTTGTACTAATTTGTATACTCACCATTAGGCACTAGCTGTGATATTTATGATTGAATGGACATCTCAAGGACTAGTTGTTAGCATCTCAAGATCTTAATTAATGGCTGAATGAACATCTCTCGCTGTGATATTTATGACTGAATGAACTCTATTTGGTCTTGAAATGTATTCTATGAAGACCCATTTTTTCGCCTTAACCAAGTGAATGCGTGATTCTAGAGAAAACTGTGTGTTAGACTTAATAGAGTAACCATTCTGGTCAGCGCATGAAAAGTCCTTACTCCTATCTTTCACTAGAAGGCACCAATTTCTCTAAAGGAAACAAAAAGATAAAGCCAGAGTACCTGGATCACTGCAGCGAGAATAAAACATTTTATTGAAGTGATTAATTAAGCATAGTTAATTGGGGATATTTATGTTGACCATGACTTTTTGTTGCTTTACTGCATAATTTGAGAGGAAGAGTATTTTCACAATTGACATCAAATATGTAGATGAAAGCTATCTAGAATTGCAAGTGAATCTGCAATTAAGAAAATGAAGTTTTTTGGTGTATTTTTCATGTTTTTCTTTCTCGCATTTTAGAACAGTATAAATTAGTTTTGTTCCCGTTCATAATTTCCTTTCCCTTATCCCTCTGGTTTGGGTTATTGTGTGCTGGTGTTGAGAGACTAGAGTCAGTAGACTATATTTCCTTAGTGCATGCAGCTTCCCCCCTCCTGCCCCCCACCTGAAAAGGCAAATCTGTTCCTCTAAGCCTTCAAGTACTATGCATGTATATATGTTAACAATCAATGGTGTCTGAAAGTTGAGTGGGACAATGTGTGTGACAAGTATATTGCGCCTTGAGAATTTCTTGTTTAAAGGATGGAATTTCAAGTGAATAGATCTTCTCTAGTACTTTGGTCTTGAAAGTGTCCAGGGATGGTAATGCTAATGTCAATGAAATCCACCTTGCTTTGGTGGCGTAGTGCTTATCTCCTTTCTATCATCTATTTTGTACTCATGCCATGAAGGCTGTGGTATTACCTGAGTTCCTATTTCTTAACAGCCTTGTTCTACTGCTCGTATATCCACAAAGTTAGGTTAACAACTGCTCCATCATCACCCTATGCACCCAAAATCTAGAAGAGATTTTCGGAACATTTTGGCGTATAGGCAGTACTTTATGGATTTATATATCATTTTCCATGCTCAAACTAGTAGAAGTTGGTATTTTTTCCTAGTTGTTTTTGCATGGTTAAGCTCTTTGGACAAATACCAATTTTACTTATTATGTACTATGTTATGCGACGGGTATTTTGTCTGTGATTTAAAGTTTGGTATTTCATAATTGTTATAGCATACAACGTTTTATGGTAGAGGTTTGTGGAACTTAACAATCTATTCTAGCTAGTGCTGTCTGTTTGCTGATTCGTTATATTGTTGAATGATGGTGGTTCAACCTTGTCTCCTTTAATTCCCTTCTGTCGTAATTTTTCAGGATAGAATGCATAGATTAGCTTCTGCACTAACTTTTAACTAATCCTGTCGATAATTTCTTGATGTACAATTGGTGTGTAATTTGTTGACTGAGGTATTTTCTCAGTTGGTATGCTTTATTCGGTATTAATTGAAACTTGGTGCTATTGGATCATTTAGTGTTACTTTCAACTTTTTAGGCTTACTGAAGATATGTTTGGTTGTTTCCAAGTTACTTAAATGTTCTTTTGCATTGGATTTGTGAAACTATGTTTTTCAAACATTGTTCTCAATTTTCAGGAGAAGCAAAAAGAGAAGTCTCATAAGAAGGAGAAGAAGGAGAAGGAGAAGAGAGAAAAGAAAGAAAAAAAGGAGAAAGATAGAAGCGATGGAAAGCATAAGGATAAGAAAGACAAAAAGGAAAAACACAAAGACAAAGACAAAAAGAAGGAAAAGAGTCGAGATAAAGAAAAAGAGAAGGAAAGAAGTAATCAATCAGAGGAAAAGAAGTTTTCTGGTCATCCTGATGGTCAAAATGGGGAGAAAACCTCAGATGAGAAGAAATTTCTGGGAAAACCTGAAGGTCACAGTGGGGAGAATTTTATCCAGAAAGAGAAGGGTAGGGATAAAAATCGAAGCAGTTTTTCAAGTGAGAAGAACTTTGCTGGGCACATTTCAAGCTTTAACGGGGAGAAGATCAGCCAGAATAGTCATCCGGCTCAAGATTTTAGGGATTCTAAATTTGTGCAGGAGTTGGCAGGGAGGGTCAGAGATGAAGGTGCTGGAGCTGCAAGCCAATTGGCAGATAAGTCTGTGGGTACTAACCGGAAAAGAGATGAGGGAATGGTCGGTTTTGTGGCTAAGACTGCCAACAAACCGGCTGAAGAGAAAGAAAAGTCTAAGAGAAGTGATGATAGGAGGTTCGATGTGCATGGGATCAAGGAGGAGACCAGAGCTGGTGGAAATGCTATGGTTCCGAACCTTGCTGGGGCAGTTAAAGCTAAAGTTGAAGGGA
Organism: Gossypium hirsutum; assembly: GCF_007990345.1. Taxonomy (NCBI): domain Eukaryota; kingdom Viridiplantae; phylum Streptophyta; class Magnoliopsida; order Malvales; family Malvaceae; genus Gossypium; species Gossypium hirsutum. The sequence continues at coordinate 2,345,331 of NC_053425.1, forward strand.
TCCCTAAACAAGTGGAGAATAATACCGAGAAGCGAGGGGAGGGGAAAGAAAAGGTTAAAGAAAAAGAAGGTGATAATAAAACCAAGGATAAGCGCAAAGATAAAGACAGAGAGAAGCAAAGTCACGGCAAAGATAAGGATAGGGACAAAGCGAAGGAGGAGAAGGCGAAGGCGAAAGGTGAACATAGGAATTTGGAGCTGGATAACTTAAAAGGAAGCAACAAAGATGGCCCTGGGGGTAACATTAATCTGAAAACTTCTCATCCTTCCAAGGATGGAAACAAGGGTGTTGTTGCTGAGGAAAATCTCCGCAAGCGGAAGAACTTGGAGAAAAATGGATTTTTTCATGGTGAGTTTTATACCATGATTGTATATAGAGTCCCGCTGATCACTTGAAACTTTTTTGGTGTTAGTTTAGGTAGGTGATCACTTGAAACTTTGGTGTCTTTTATCTGTTAAGAAAACCTGTGCATAAAATTGAGCAATTGCTTTCATGGCAATAATTTATCAAATTTTTTGTTAGCAGGGGCTAGAGTTGGAAAGCTCTATAATCATCTTGGTAACAAGTTCCACTTTCTTTTTTGCTTTTTCTTACAGTTGATGACATTAAACCCAATAAGTTGCCCAAAACTTCTTCCTCTCAACCATTAACGGGCAATGGAAGGACATTGGAACCTTGTCAAGCTCCCATTCCACTTACTTTAGATAGCAAGGGGGCAGGAACCAGTCTTAAGGTCGATAATAAAGAACGCAAGGTGAATGGCATCATTGAAGCTCAGCTGTTATCTGTCTCCCCACCAAAGCAATTATCATCAAGTGCACAAGCTAGTCAAATTGATGAAGTGTCTATCAGACCGCCCCATCCGGACTTGAAGTATTTGAGCCAGGTACTTTCAGTGCCCAAAATGGAAGAATGGTCTGATTTTGATGACCAATCATGGCTATTACACAGTATTGAATCTCAATCAAAGAAACCCAAGGTGGGATTTTCAGAGATTGACGAGCCACCACAAGTATGGGCCGACGCTCTGCAGATAGAGTCGGCTGATGTTTGTGCTCTCCCATATGTTATTCCATATTGATTTATCTTTATTTAGTGAGCACATGGTTAACCCTCCTACACTGCAGCAGGGTTTTGCCCTTGTTGGGGGCGGATTCTTTGGTTTTATTCAGCATTCTTTTGTTGTCAAACTCTAGTGTTGCAGTGAATGTTTTCGAACAACTGACTGCCATATTGATCTGCCACGGCAACCATCACATTGGTCCATCTCGTCATTCCACTGCTGGAAGTGTAGGGTGCATATCTGCGTCCTGGTGCCAAGCTACTAATTCATTTCAAAGCACACGAACCGATGAAAGCAACCGAATGACTGAAGGGTGCCTTAAGAAAAGGTAATGTATAAAGCTTGTGCATATTCTTATTTGAATTGCTTAAAGCTGAGATGGTCCTTTCTAATTGAGATTGTGAGAGAAACTAGCTGCGGTCTTTGCAATTCCACTGCAATTTTGATTTGTAACATAGAACTCTTATATTTACAATAAATGTAAGATAGAGGGAAAAAAGTAGTGGCATTCATTTATTCACCTCTCCTGTAAGTGTTGTTCATATTACCATTTTTGCTTTTTGTATACGTTTATAGGTTTTTTTTCGATCAGATTCGAGTCCCACGAAGCTGTCTTAGTCTTGAAATTAACCACACCATTATTCTGTCTGACATCCTGTTAGTTCTCATAACTGTCTTATATTTAATCCTCTGACTGTGTCTGGGTTCTTCATGCTTGTAAGCTACGTTATTCCGACTCTTCTCATTTTTCTCAAAGTACTCGTGTCCAGACATGGATGTGAGGATATGACCGTCAAAGGTCTTCATATACAAAGGAAACTTAGAAATATCTGGTTTTACCCGTGTTAGAATATAAATCAGACCAGTTGATTCAATTGGGAACTTTTAGGTCAAGTAGTTTGACTGTAGCGGTTTAATCGAAGATTTTAAGAACTGTGAAAACTGGAAACCGGAAATCAGATGACCTGGAAGAGCTCCGGTGAACTCACAATTTGTGTATTTTAAAGAACTTCAAAAACGTAAGGGGCTTATTAAGATTAAATACGAGCAATGCTGTTGCCTGCTTGAAGTACGGTAACGGTATTTATAATCTTCACTTCTCTTTAATGCATTCACAGATAATATTACTAATTTCGTCAGCTCACTCATCTTGTTCTTCGCACTTCCATTCGTATTTGTTTCTTTCAATAATCCACTGAGATTAAACCCATTGAATCTGAAACCCTTATCGGTTTAACCTTTGTTTCAGTTTTTTTACTCATCATTGTAATTTGATTGAAAGAATGATTATACCATTTATTGTGATCATTTGTTAAAAAACAAAGCGTAAAATGAAAAATCACAAAGAGGCTTCAACTTCAAGACCAAAATATGAGCAAAGTAAAATTTAAGACGAGCAAGTCAAACTCTGATAGATTTTATGTACATACTAGAAGACAAGTCCTAAAATTAGCATTGGAAGTCATATTTTGAGCAATGCTATATGTATACAAGAGAAAGCCAAAAAAGCTAGCAGAAGGCGTTTCATGTTTTGTATGAACAGAGGTTGAAAGGGAAATTCTGTTTTATAGTTCTTTAGATAATTCTTCCCTTTGCCTACGCATTCGAGCTCCCCATGACATGTTTCCTCCGGCATCCCTGTTCCTGCTTCTTCTCTTCAGCTCTGATAGCTGAGATTGCCATCTATTTTTCCACTCGCTCCGATCTTCTAGATCCTGGTTGTGAAGAAAATGTAAGAATTTAAAGCAAAAACGTAATGGATTCTCTCAACGGACGAGAAAATATGACAGTAACGCAGGAACGTCGAAAGACTCTAAACAGTTATGCGTATTTGTCAGCCCTGAAACAAATTATTACAGGCTAGAAGGAAAGCAACTTTCATCAGAAAACAATCCAAGGTTCAGAAGAAGATAACAAAAGCTTAAGATTTGCCAAATATCATACAGTATAATTAAGGGACCAGACAAAACCGAAGGACTTCATCATTAACGGTATTTAGTCACAAGCAGCAAATCCTATTGGCAAGGAAAGCAACAAATGAGGTCTCTCTGCTTTGCTCTAATAACCATGGCAAATTGAGGGAGAATGGCAGCTGCCCATGTTTGAACCCGAGACTTTTAAAGCATACAAGTGTGGCAATCACATCTCGCTCATATGAAAGCTATCAAAGTTAAGGAAATGTTTGAAAATGATGCACCAAGAAACAACTAATAAGTACCAAAGCAAAGGAGGAGGACTAGTTAACCATCATTCACATTTGCAAAGACAAGGGAGCTAACAAAGGCAGTTTCATCGTATTGCAAAGCATACGAAAACTCCAGGTAACTAACTATACAGGAACTTAATCGGTATGGTGTCAAGAAGGAAACGGAAGTCGAACTAACAGCTTAGACTCAAAGACATAATGAACACATTAAACACTATAAGTGTCCATTAGTTTTGCAGAAAATGACTTCTAGAAACGATGTCCTCGTTCACTAGTATTTCTTTCAAGAGAGACAACTTGGTCAACGAAAAATTAACCCATTTCTTCCGGAAAATGTCTTAAGCTTTAAGCACCATAGATCCCCTATGAATTGAGTTCAATCCCACTTTAAAGCAAAGCATAAAAAAAGAAATCCTAAGTATTGTTCAATCCTTTTTATATCAATAGAAATTTGCAGAAAAAAAACAACCGCCGACAAAATTTATATTAAAGTGGATGATCCAACCAATAGACTGTCAATTTTCTGAAAAAATAAGTTGAATTTTCATAAACCAATTTTCTAAAAGATGTACCTAGTCTACACTTCAATACCCTTGAAGCTTTAGGAAATACAATAATTTTTTCTATGTTCTAATTATATTGGAAAGGACCAAATTTCCATATGTTTCTCTCAATTTCAACAGACAAAATATACTAAATTTCAACCAATCCCAACTACAATATAAATTGAAAAGTTTGTCAAACCATCAATCCAATACCCAAAATAGACATCAAAATTATTACAATTTGAAATTCCAACTTAAAAGCTACCAAAGTTCAAATCTTGGAGAAAGAAATTAGATTCATGGAATAGAACAAAAAAAAGGTTGGAAATTCCCATAATAAAAAGTGAAAAGAAAAATAATTGATCAAAAACCTATTTCAAGAGCAAAACAAATAAAACCCAGATAAATAAAGCTCCCAAAAACATTTAAAAAAAAACCAAAGTTAAAATTAATAAGAAAAATAGAATAGAAAATAAAAGAAGAATACCTCATCGTATTGATAACGTCGTCTAGCAGAGAAAGCAAGGTGAATCCCCAAAGCTAAATCCTTATCATACAAAGCCCTCCTCCTTGGATCCGACAAAGTCTCATAAGCTTCCTGGACCCGTATAAACCGCTCCGTATACTCCTCGACCCGATCCGGCGGCGAAACATCCGGGTGGTACTTCCTAGCTAGCTGCTTATACGCTTGTTTTATCTCCAACGAAGTACCCCTTTCTGATATCCCCAGTAACTCATAAAAACTCATCTCTTTCCTCGCTTCGTCGATTTTCGCCTTGATTTTGAACAACCCAAATTTAATCCGGGTCGGTTGGAACGTTCTACGTAACTGGAGGAAGGAAGTTTCCGGCGAAAAGAACCGGGCGTCTGTCCCCGGTATCGCTGTCAATCCATAACTGCAACGCATCTTGCGGGGGGGGGGAATTGGAAAAGATTTCTTTGCCAATTATGAGGGAAATTTGTTCATTAGTTAAGTTTTGCAAAAATTGAGATGAAATTTAGAAGAAAAAAATGACAATAAATTAAGAGAAAAAGAGAGAAATTATTGGTTGTGTGGAGAGGGAAGGAAGAAAGGGAGATTAGGAAGGAAAATGATATTTTGTGGGGGGATGAAAGTGAAAGGAAAATTTGTTTGGAAGGATTAGAACACAAGTTTCCCTTATAAACTCGAAACCTTTATTAAGCTTTGTTTTATTTTCCTTTTTAATTACGAAATTGATATAAACTTCATTAATAATTTAACATTTAGTAAGACACGTGTTAACTCGATTGTCATAAATATTTATTAGTGTAGAAAAATATAAATTTGAGTATGTTAAAATATATTATTTTAAAAATAGATTAGGAGTAATTTTAAATATTGTATTAAAAAAATCAGATATAATAATAACAAATTTTTTAAAATTATTTTTAGTATTACGTAAAAATAGTAAACTAACATAGTATTATACATATATGCTATGTTTGATGTCAGTATTATTTGTTCATCACGTTTTTGAGCTAAAAAGTTTTTCTTCTTTTTATTTTGTAGAGGTCATATTTTTTACATGAGTTTTTACTTATTTTACCAGTTTCTACTTTAAATTTATACTAATTATTTTTTTATTTTATGTCTAGTTATTATAGTATATATGTAATAAATAAGAATTTTTCTTTATTTTATTATTTAGTAACCGAACAAGACAATAACGATAATTGGATCAGAATTAAAATTTTAAATTTTATAAATTAAAAAAATATCAAATTAAAATACAAAGATTTACGTAATATTTGATAAGTTAGAAATTAAATATTGAATTTGAATTATATAAATTATATGGATATGTTTAGCAAAAAAAAATTATTCAACAAAATGGGAATGAAAAATAAATAAAGAGTAGTCAAATATTGAAAGTAGTCTTAGACTAAAATAAATAAATAAATAAATAAATAAATAAAATAAACTTAACATATTTTTATTAAGTGACAAAATAACTTTTATTTATCTATCATTTTCAATATTTTTATTGAAAAATCCTATGAGGTAGTTCTTATCTTAAACATATTTAGAAAAAGTAAATTATTGAAAAGACGAGCTTTCAATTAGTCAAAAAAATTTTATTGACTAATCAAATAAATCCTATATTCATATATATAATTAACATATTATTTATATTTTAAAAGAAATTTGGGAATTATTCCTTTTTATAAAAGTATAATGCTCAAAAGGATTTGAATACTTATGCATTCTGGAAAGTCAAATACGCATACAAAGATTACAAATTAACTGATAAATATTAACCTTACTTAGTAGGTAAACATACAAATCTTTGAAGTGCCTCTTAATATTGCATCTACGGCTCTTCGACAAAGCAAAGCATTTAGTATTACTTAATAATTGATTTAATATTATTTTATTTTTTAAAATTAGAGAGAGAAATTTGGTTTTTATAAATCCTAACCACTTGACATCTCAGAACCGTTACTTTCCAGTCCAATCATAAAATCATTTACTCTGAAGTTTGGTTTTATCTATTTTCTGAAAAAAAATTGGAATTCCAATTGAGAAATATCCAAATCAACTTTTCAGAATGTCCACATCCACATCCACATCTCACGTAACCCATCAATTGTTTTCAATTTATTTTGGGTGTTTTTCTATCATTATATTCTCTCCTTTAATTGATTAAGTCTTAAGCATAAAAATTAATGTTCTAAGTATATTAAAACACATTATTTTCACATTTAAGAATTGAAAAAAAGTTAAATGAGTAGTTTTAAACATTGTATCTAAAAAAATTTACTATAAATTTTCTGACTTGGACTGTTAGTACATTTATTTTAAAATTTTAATTTGAAGGCATGCAAATGATTTTCTAATCCTAGCTGTAAAATGAAATAACTTCTACCCTAGTATTTATTCAGTGACTATCCTTTAAATATTGTAATATATATTTGGGATAAAAAAACATTTATTAATTTTTTATTAACTTGAAAGCCATTTTTTCTTAAAATTATATTATTTCCATAGACAAATATTATGTTTCAAAAATTTTGGAACTCAAATGAAAAAAGGAAAAATGTTTGGTAGAGACTTAAGAAAATTGATCGATTTATCCTATAATGCATATATTAAAATGATAATGATTTTCAAATTAGAAGCTAAATTACAGATTAATTAAAAATGAGTAGTTAACAACAAAGAACACAGCTAGATAAAGAACATAAAAATTATGATGCACAGTGTGACATCCAATTGGAGTTTAGAGAATTAGGTTAAAAATGTCTGCTTCGTCACATTCCGAACATGGTCCTAGATATCCTCTAGAGGCCCTCCAAACACGTTTAAAAAAATAACTAAAATATTGCTTCGACTCTTCATTTTTCTTGATATATCTAAACCACAAACAAATACCCTCTAAACTCTCCAAATCATGAAAATGAAAAATTGAACACAGTCATGTTAGAAAAATATTAGTATCAATCACGCACACATGAATCCAAGTAAATATAGTGCTGCATGCTAACTCAACAATTTCCAGTGTTTGACATCAAGGCTGCGCTCTTATACCACCATATCCATGCCTCCTAGAACAAAAATACAAGCCAAAAAAAGGGGGTGGGGGAGGAAAAAGAAAAAAAAATCTGGAAAGAAAGGGGAAAAGAAAAAAAAAAGAAAAGAAAGAAAGAGGAAGACCGAAGATGATAAAAAATGGGTGAGATTTAGACGATACCATCACAGCCCTAATTGAAATCAACCATAACAAATCATCAGCTGTCTACCAATTCCAAATTAAAACAAAAATGGCTAAAATAATAATAATAAAATCCCTTGAATGTCATCACTTTATCTATGCAAGTCCCTATACTTTTGTTACACTCAAATAAACCCCTACCCTTTATACCTTTCATTTGAAATAAAAATCTTTAGTTAGGTACAAATCAAAGATAAAAAGACTAATTTGGGACTTGCTTAAGAAAAGTGAAATAGTTCAGAATTAATTTTTTTAAATATTTTAGCCAACAAAATTTCACTCTCAAGTAAGTCTCAACTACAAGCTAAACCCCCAAGGAAAGGCCATGTAATGTTTCAATTTTAAAATAGGAAACCTGGAAATGGTTGACATTAATTTTACCAGGAGACAACCATGCAACAAAGTAGAATGTAATGATTTCAAATTTCTTCCTTGATCAAATAGAGTTTGAGGGACCAATTGGCATCAAACTACCACAGCCAGAGCAGTACTATCTAGGCCGCAAATGCAAGCAAATCGAACTTAACAAGTACTACCATATACAGAACTGAGACAAGCAGTATCATGAAAGATTACCTGTGAATAAACCACAAAATTATTTTTATGATCAACCAATCTGGCTATGGGGCTCAAATATAGACGCTATTCATCCCCGCGGAGTCTGGTTACACGGGACCTTAAAGTAGCTTTGGAAAAGAATTTTCCTTGGAAATGACGAAAAAAGGGAAAAAAAAAGAAAAAAAAAGAGAAAAAAGAAAGAAAAAAAAATACAAGCAAAGTGAAAAGATAGAACCAAGCCCAAAACGCAGCAGTCACCTAATTTGAATCAATCAACACTAAAGAAATTTAAACAAAATATATATCTAATAGCATTAGCTCTCTGCCACAAAGCAACTGCATACCTTCACATAGATAAAGTTAAAAATCAACCCTCCAAACTGATCACTGACAGGTCCAACAGGAACACCGTGAATAAACCTGCATGAGTTGGGATATAACAGGCTGTCTAGACCATCAAAGGCAAATAAAACAGGTCCTATGATCAAGCACATCAATCAAAGGCCAAGAGTCGTAGGACATCAATACGGCTAGAAGACAAAAACGATCGTGGAAGATAAGCATGCGTTGGAATTTAAAGAGATGTACACACGAAGAACACTTGCTAATACATACATAAACATAAATAGAGGCAGAAAGGATAGATCTAAACAAAGAAGCAAACTTTCAAGTAAACACTTCATAAATTACAGTTCATAAGCAGAGATAATGGTCCAACATACATCTAGAAGTAAAAGAGCCTTGCTACAAACATTGCATGGTTGATTGCAGAAGAAAGCAGAACACTGCTTGAAATACTTTATCCATTGTAAATGTGAGCTCAAAGACTTCAATGCCAATCTGTTCCACATGCCTGCAAAGGATAAAAGAGCACAATGGCGTACATTTATGAAGAAACAACAATTGTCTGAAAAATCCAAACACCAAAAGAAACACTAAGCAATGTCTTAAGTGACTGCTGTTCGTATAGGAGCCAAAAGCTGTCATCGATCTTAATAGCTTGTTCATATCTGAACAAGCTTGAATTGATCAAAGGCTAAAGTGGAGACTGAGTCAGACAGCTTGGAACAGCTTTAGTCTAAAAAATCCCCAGGTTCAGTAACACATTAAGCCCACGGCTCATTTCTGACGAGGAGAAATGGATTGATCTCCTGACCCTGCAAATAAAAACATTAATCACCAACCGTACAACTCTATTAGTGTTATTTCATTTTTGGTGATTTTTGACATTACCATTACTACCAAGCCACTGCTTACTACTTGATCTTTCAAGTCTGTCTGGTTCATCTGCATTCAATTTGCTATTTGGTGAGTGCCCTTCATCACTGTCAAATTTTGGTAAATATTTGCTTCTCAGCTCCTGATCATCATTCACTGAAACTTTCAAGTCATAAGCCTCCTCTTTTGAAACCAGCATTCCATCATCCCCTGTATTTTTCAAATAATTAAAAATGGGAGTATGCAGAGCCCATTACCGTATCCAGTCTTTCCTATTGTTTTGCCAAAATGTGAACTTTTATTGTTACGATCTAAATAATACTTACCTTCAGCTGACTTTGACCTTGAATGCCTTCTGTGCCTCGAATCATTGTCTTCAGAACTTCTTGGTGAAGACCTGCCTCCTCTAGGAGGCTGAGCTTCACCAGATGCTAAATGCTTTTTGTCATGACGTTTTGATCTTTCATCTACTTTATCAATGGATCGATGTTTTCCATCAGTAGACTTTGACCTGGAGCGCCGTCGGTGTTTTAATCTAGTTTCATCTGAATTTCTGGGGGACCTCCTGCTTCCTCTGTGATGCTTGCCATCAAAAGATCTTGACCTTGACCTCTTTCTATCCCGATGCTTGCCATCAGCAGATCTTGACCTCGACCGCCTTCTATCCCGATGCTTAGATTTCTTATCTCTGCTTCTCTCATTCCTCTCTTTGGTGTAATGCCTACCTTCAGCAGATCCTGATCGCGATCGCGAGCGCCTTCTATCACCGTGTCTCAATTCATCTTTTCTCACTTCATCAATTTTACTGCTGGAGCGAACCTTGCCTTCTACAGAAATTGATCTGGACCGCCTTCTGTGTTTTGAATTGTTTTCATCTGAACTTGCAGAAGAAGACCTGCTTCTTCTTTGAGGTCTACCTTCTGAAGATAATGACCTCGATCGCCTTCTACTGCGGTGCTTTGTTTTTCCATCTGGGGTCTCATTCTTTTTGTTATCCAAATCAACAGACATTGACCTAGAGCGCTTTCTATATTTCAATTTCTTTTCATCATCATTCTTTGGGGATGACCTATTTCTTCTGTGATGCCTTGGTGATGTTGAACCAGGACGGGATGATTTCCTAAGCTTAGGTGAACTTTCTCTACTATGTTTAGGGGAGTCAGAATCTACAGGAGTTAATTTTCTAGTTCGAGGACTAATACTCCTATTTCTCCTCGAAAGAGATGAATGACGATCACGCGATCTCTCCGAATCTCGTCTGCCACTCCTGTCATTGTCATCCCTATCTCTATATGAACGTCGTTCACTTTCATATCTTGAACGATGATGAGATCGCACAGGTGATCTGGACCTACGGTCCCTTTGGAAACGGGGCAGAGGTGAATAAGAGCGAGACCTCCTCCTTCGCCTATAACTGATTGGTGATCTTGACTTTGACCTTGACTTTCGCCTATAAATGATTGGTGATCTTGACTTGGACCTTGATCTTCGCCGATAACTAATTGGTGATCTAGACTTTGATCTTGATCTTCTCCGATAACTAAGGGGTGATTTTGATTTGGATCTTGACCTTGCATGAGAAGGGGATGGTGACCTATAAACAGGAGTTATAAATTAGTATAACCCTGATTTATCATTAAGGAAATTTAAAGCCTAGGAACATACAGACAAACAAGGGAAGACTTCGATCTTTTGATTCCCAATATGTAAAATATCATCTGTAAGACAACGAAGATTTAAAAACATGAAAGAATCGGAGCAAAAAAGACATGTTCTACTCATGATAAAATACACATCATGAACAGTATTGATTGAAAAACAATGCTGCAGACAGCAGCCTATTGTATACCCATAAGCCCAAAGGACCAAGACATAGATACTCCAAACATGCTAAACAGTGACATTCCGCTTGCAAATCACTTAATCCCATGCAACTTTATAATAACAGCTCTTAGGCAAACATAGGAGAACACAAGTAACTCCATTCTTTAACAATATGGAAGCAAAGCCTCAGCAAATATTAAGCCTTAAGAAACAATACATGCTTGCAGGGAAATAAACTTGTCCTGATGAGAAGACATACCTAGACTTACTCTTGGTTTCCTTCTCTTCAGAAACAAGTCCATCAGCTTTCAGCTTCCTACTTATTTCTGCAGCTCTTGCTGCAGCTAATTCTGTTGCAGACTTCATACTTGCAGCTCGGTTAGCTGCCTGCTGAGCAGTCAATGTTTGTTGCATAAGCAAAGCCTGCTGGAATTGCAACTGTTGCATGGCAACAGCTTGCTGCATCATCAAAGGCAGAGATGAAGAAGTCAAGGATGAAATAGCAGGTTTCGGAGGAAGTGTTTTGGCCATTTCCACATTTAATGGTCGACCACCAATATCCATATTGTTCAATGCCAAAGCAGCTGTTGCTTCCTCTGGTTTTGAATATTCTATGTATGCAAAATGCTTTGAATCAGTGATTGTACACTCAACAACTGTACCACAGAAGCTAAAAAGCTGCTTCAACTGTTCCACTGTGAGAAGTGGGTTAAGATTGCTAACTTGTAGGGTTTTTTTCAATGCATCACCCTTTGCAGCTTTGTCAGGAGAGTCTGACAAGGAGCAGATAACTGTGAGGTTAGACACTTAGCTAAAAAGGAAATATATAGGACTTGGAAAGTAAATTAAAGAAATGACGCAGTTGAAAGCAAGATAGTATAAACAGTACCAGATGAATCTTTGGTTGACTGAGTTTGTGATTGCACCTGAGCAGCATGAGCTTGAAGGGCCTGAGCAGCAACAATAGCCTGAGCAGCAGCCATTGCAGCTGCAGAAGGTGCCATAGGAACCTGACTGAGAGTTCCCATGCTGGTTGTTGCTGCCAAAGCAGTCATCAGCAAATTGTGGGGAGGATGGTTCAATTTGCAATCAGTTTTAGCACAACGGCCATTGAGGTATTCTCGACAAACTTCCCCAAGAGATGCCCCCATTCCTGGTAAAATAGCACCACCTGAAGCACCAGAAACAATACCTGGGATCATACCCAACAAGCCGGGGAAAGCTCCAGAAACAGATCCTGTGTAGTTTGGCATGTTGGGCATTGTTTGATTTACTAGATTTGGATATGTGGATGCAGGCGCCACCCCTAGTACAGCTCCAGTAGAAGTACCTGCATTATAACAAATTCAACATCTGCACCATGAGCACTAAGAATGCAATCAAAAGCTATGCCCGAAAGTGAAGTCAAACATCTCAACACTAAACAATAACAGAAATTCAACAGCAAGTTAGATGGCAGCGGCCAAAATTATATGAAGGTGAACCACATCAGGAAATTTTCTCATTCCAAATTGTGAGGCTTCTTCACAACGAACAAGGTAAATAATACTATTTCAACTACTTGAACATTAAGAAATTTACATTATATAGGACAATTAAATAGGGTTAACGAATATAGAAAAATCTACATGACAAGTGATAGCAAAAGATACAATTAAAAATGAATAGACGTAGCCTTAACAATGTTACCTGCACTGAAGAACACTGGGAATGGGCTGCCCATGATGGGTTTCCCATTGCACTCAATGTTCACCATATAGTTCCCTCTCTTCGGCACCACATAAGTCACCGTGTAAGTCCCATCTCCCATATCCTTCACAATGCCCTCCTGTTCCGCACCCCCAACACCCACACCTGGCGAAACTTTCACCTTAATCTGCGCACCTCCACTCTGCACTTTCCTCCCATCTGCATCCTTTGTTACCACCATAAAGGTGGAGGCTGCACATGCCGTGCCACCAGCTATTCCTGGTCCTGCTGCCATGCACTTAGCAGGATCCACAGATCCAACCGGTTTGTCCACCAAGTCATTGGTGTCCTCAGACTCACTATCCGATGAAGCTGCCACCACATCCTTGTTACGGCCCTTATCAACATCTTTGAATGTGGCTTCGAAAGCCGCTTTAGCAGCGGCAGCTTTTTCAGCCTCACTTTTCAGCTTGGCCTCTTCAGCTTGTTTCATCCATATAGGCTTTGGAGCAGCTGAGGTCCGATCCGCCATCAAATTTAAAAAAACCTAAAGACCTAAAAGTCAACAAAATAAAATTAGCAATTACCCAAATTCTAAAATCTAAAAATACCAAATCCATTTCAAGTATTGGAAAAAAAAAAGCGATCTGATGTACTTCAATAATCCTAGAAAACTCCAAAACTAAAAACTGTACCAATTTCAATTTTCAATTCGAATGCAACCCTAGAAAGAGAACCTACCGAATAGGTGAAGCAAAACCTTAAATTCGAAGCTAAAAAGGGAGAAAAATACGTTAAAATTAAGCATTTGAGATTCCATTTTTCATAATTTGATAACTTTTGGAGTCCATTAGGCTATGTTTGGATGCAAAGAAAATTAAGGAAAATGTAAGAAAATATATTAAAAAAAAAAAAGGAAGGGGCATTACCTTATGCTGCAAATTTGGGATCCGACGGCGAAGCCGGGCGGATAACGAATATATGTACATATATAGGGCTGAAAGCGATGCGATGGGGGGCAAAAGCGGGATTTAATTATAAACCTTTCGAATAAACAAAAAATATTGGTCAAATTTTAGCTTTGGTCCCTCTATTATGTAAGCATTTGGGATTTAGTTTCTATAATTTTGTCTCTACTTTGTAATGTTACTAGTACGGTACTTCCACATTTCACGTTGGGTTAATTATTTGCTTGTGTCAAATTATAAAGTAAAAATTTAAATATGAAAATATACTCTAAAGCTAGGTTCTCATAACTCAGGCCATTGTTTGTATTGTTAGATTAAATAAATCATCAAAAACCTATAAAATAAAATAAAAAATTGATTCAATCAGTCAGGTTAACTAGTTTGATGCCTTTCTAGACCGATATTCCAGTCAGTTCGATCCAATTTAAATAATCATAACTTTAAAAGCCCAAAAAAAAAACACAATTAGTGCAACTTAAACTCAAGCCACACTTGAGACGGTGAACATTCTTGACCATCATACCATCACATGAGGTTTAGACAAACTCTTTTTTAACTCCTTATGTTAGCATAAATTTTTTTTTGTTAGAAGTGGTGTTTTCAAAAAAAAAAATTATGTCATTAAGTTAATTGAAATAGTTAACTATTAATTATTTAAACTAATTAATGATATTTTAAAAATAAATTGAATAGATTATACTAAATTAAAATCCAAAAATTTAAATTTAAATTTGAGTATAATAAAAGGATCAAAACGAAAGGAAAGGAGGATCAATGGATTATTCACATAACGATCAAAATTTTCAAAATAGTCATATAAATACTTAACATTTACAAAAGTGCTTAAATAAAAGGCTTCTCAAATGCTGTATATCATGTTTCAAATTGCGTTTCTTTTTTTCTTTTCTTTTTAAACAATATCTAATTCAACTATCACTTTTTTTTATTTTAAATACGTCAATATTCACCTAATTTTTACTACAAACTAAGTTAAAAGTGTGTAAAAAGCCCTTACTTGAGCATTTCTGTCAAGGTCAAACCTTTATATGAACATTTTGAAAGTTTTGATTTTTATATAAGCAATTCCTAACAAGTTGATCCCCAATTTAAACATTTAAATTTTTTTTACCTCAATTAAGAGGAAAAACTAGGGATTTTTGTTTCGTTTAAAACTCAAAATGCTTTTTTTACCCTATTAATATTTTACCTAAGTTATTTTATACAAAAGGATATAATTAAAAAAATTATTATAATCAATCAATTTATTGATTATGTCCAAATATACATAAATAAAGATGTCATTTTATTAGAGATTATGTCCAAAAAAGATAATATAATTCGAGTTTATAAATAACTCGCATCAATTAGAAAATATCCAACCTTCTAGATAAAGAAATATTTTTACCTTGTTATGATCCATAAAACTAACAAGAAGGGTTAAAAGAGGTAAAAAGTTATTGGAGGAGCATTGGCTCTCAAAATTTTAGAAAATTTCTATTATACCCTTTAAATTTTTTTGAAATTTCAATTAAATTCTCAAATTTATTAAAAAATTTAATTAGGTCTCTGAAAAGTTTCAAAAATTTTAAGTAGACCCTTTAATATTTTTGAAAATTTTCATTAGTCCTCACAAAATATTGAAAATTTCAATTAAACCTTATTATTTTTGAAAATTCATATTAAATCCTAAAATTTTTAAAATTTTAAGTGATCTCCCAAAATTTAATGACACGTTGTACTACCAAGGACTACTATGGATAAATTAAAAGGTTGATACCACATTACGCCTTCTAACTTTTTCAATGTATTTAGTGAAAATACCTAATTACACTGAAAAAAAGGATCATGTTGAATTGAGGGATCACTTATTAGAGCTAAGGGGCTTCAAGCACAACGTGATTCTTGACAAGAAGTTTGAATTGGGCAATTGGGAGAGCTAAGGGCAAGTCCCTAACCTCTACAATCTCTACGATTGTTTTAGTATGATGAATGTATTTTTTGTGTTTTTTTTTTATATTTCAGAAAAATTAATCTCTTTAAAATTTGTGACTATTTTTAATAGTGTTATTTCACGTTTTGAATCAGAGTTCTTTCATTGAAAGTGTAATGTACTTATTGGTAAGATTAACATTTTTACTAATTAGTCTAACGAGACAACCGTGTATTTTTGGGTAAGTTTATAACCATTGCCATCTTGTAGTTGGAGATTGACTCGATGATTTGAAAAATTCATTGATTTTACTTTAGACATGAATTTTTTTTTAAGATTTAATAAAATTTCTAGTTTAGTTTTTGTATTTTTTTAGATATTCAAAATTTAATTCCTGAATTTTTACTTTTAAGAATTTAGTTTTTATAATTGTCTGATTTAAATCATAAAGTGCATTTAATAACATTATTAATTGATGTTTGTTATATATAATATATGGTAAGTTCTTATTTGAAAATTAAAGTTGAATTAATAAAAGATATTCAAATTTAATGAAAGCTAATTAATTGGGTTATTAATTAGACTTTATTTTTTAAATTAAGTAGAAATTTTAAATTCTAAAATTAAAAGTAGAAAAACTAAATTTTAAAGCCTTAAAGAGTACATGAACTAAGAGCATAATTAAACAAAATTTTAAGCATAAATTATAAAAAAATATTTTTGTTTGCCTCAAGTTACATTTTAGTCATTTATGTTTGAAATGTTACATTTTAATCACTTACGTTATCATGTTATAAATTTTAGTCACTAAGCCATTAATTGCCATTAATGGTGTAACGTTAAGTTGACGTGGCACTTTAAATAATAATTTCAAACGAAAATTTTAGCTTAATTGTACAATTGGTCCACATATTTTTTCATTTTGAGCATTTTAGTTTTTTCTTTTATGTTCTTTTAACTTTCTTTTTTTTTTCTTTTTTTTCATTCTTTTCTGTTTCTTCCTCTGTTTTCCTCCCTTCTTCATTTCTCTTAACGCAGTTTTTCTATGTTTTCCATTTTTTAAAACTATTTCACAAGCTCGCCTCACTCGAAAAAAAATAAATTGTTCAAAAAAAATGGTACAGGGACTAATTTTAACAAATGGAAAAACATAGTAAAACTATGTTAAAAGAAATGGAGAAGGGGAAAAAACAGAGGAAGAAGCAAACGAGAATGAAAAAAAAAGAAAAAAAAAGAAACGTTAAAAGAACATAAAAAAATTAAATTGCTCTAAATGAAAAATTATGAGGACCAATTGTATAAATTAACTTAAATTATTTGTTTGAAATGATGATTTAACGTGACATGTCAGCTTACCGTTACACCGCTAACAGTAATTAATAGTTCAGTGACTAAAATGTTACAATGCAATAACGTAAGTGACTAAGACGTAACATTTCAAATACAAGTGACTAAAATGTAACTTGAGGTAAACAAATGTGACTATTTTGGTAGTTTATCTATTTTTTAAACATCGTCTCTTATTAAAAAAACTATTGTTTTTAGAATTGGACTGAACCGGTTAGATCATGAACTATTAGAGGGTATTGGACTAGAATAAAGGGTTGGATTGACTAACTCACAAATTCGTTGAATTGACGGTTGAATCGTGATAAAAAAATAGATTGAACTGATTTTTTTCTATTTTTAATTTTTATGAATTTTAAAATAACTTATACAATTAAACCGAAAAAATTAAGCAAACCGATTGAACTGAAAACCAGTGGTCTGATTTGTTCTACCATCAGTCCCAATTTTGAAAACATTGTAAAAAAACAAAAGAATTAGCAAAATGATGAAAAATGAAGGACTATGAGTGAAAAAAAGAGATTAACGCGGGATTCGGAAGCGATATAAAATAGTAGTTTGTTTCTGCAACGATTGTGTAAACCTAAGTAACGAACTTAGCTTATTTTACAACTCTTTTTCTCTATGCAATTCGTTTTCTTTTCAAAGAAAAGAATATATTTTTCAAGAAATTCACTATTTTTATTTTAATTTTCTCTTCAAATTCTTGATTGTTATTATGATATGAATCTCTAGTTTTCTCTCCTTTTTTTTTTAAAAAAAATTTTGCAGTGTGCCAAGAAAAAGTTGAATAAAAGGTATATATAAGTTAAAAGAATCATGCTTTTTCAAAGTGTTTTTTTTTTTCAGAATTGTTTAGTGATATTTTGATTTGATTTGGATATAGGAATATCTGGATTGAAAATCTTGGCCCTGCGCAAGAAGATTTAAGTCTTTTTCTTTTTTTTTGGTACGAAAGATGAAAGGAATGTCAATGGACAATATTCGTGGCCTCATTTTGGCTGTTTCATCGAGCGTTTTTATTGGATCTAGCTTTATTATCAAGAAACAGGGTCTTAAGAAAGCTGGATCATCAGGACCAAGAGCCGGTTTCTTTCTTTGCTTTCTCTTTGAATTTTTGCTGATTTTAATTTTGTTAAAATATTTGAATTAGGGTCTATTTTCAAGTGTTTTTTTAATTGATATCTGAAAATTCTGATATTAGGGCAAGGAGGACACTCTTATTTGTATGAACCTTGGTGGTGGGCTGGAATGATAACCAGTAAGTTCAACAATCCACTTCTAATTTTGTTGATTTCTTATCATTTTTGTTTCTCTGTTTTTAAGTTGTGAATTGTAATTGATGAGAATTAGTTGGAATTTCTGAAGAAATGAAGTTTTGAGATTAAGGAGGTCCTTTGTTTGTAGGATAATTTGTTAATGGATATGCGATCAATATGAATATGTTTAGTTTTTTTTTTATGGTTTTCGATATATATGGATATGGGTGAGACATGTGTGTCTCTGTCGTCCATTGGTACTTCAATGAAAGCAAAAGTCGAAATAATGTAGACAATGACATGCTTTGTAGCTGCCTTTGTTGGAAATTCGCACCAAATTTTTTACACTCTAAATTATTTGTGTTCGGTATTTGTGTTTAACACCCGAATAGTTGTATAGATATACATGTATGATCAACAATACTTAAGTTGTATTAATGCTAATATCCAACACTTTTCTTCAAGTCCAAGTAACATAGATCTTGTCCGTTCAAGTGAATAACCAAATTGAAGGAAATTAATCTGTTTGCTTTTAGATGTGTTTTGAAGTGCTGTAGAATAGGAGAATTTTACTTGAACGATAATACCAAATCTGCGAAAAAATGTTAAAAGGCAGAGGGAAAAATAGCAATGAATCTTTCTTCAGTTTTCAAGGAATTTATCATCAAAGCAAATCTGTATGCAATGCCATAGGGCAGTAGTGTGCCAAAGTAGATAATTGTATTAGGTTGTTATGATCTTATTTTACTCAGACCCAGGTGTGAGTGTTGGGTATGAGTATATGCCTGAGATTGTTATGTTGAAAAATATGAAGCTTTTTTGTGTATTTGAAGGGTTATGTCCCTTATCTTTATCTAGATATGTCTTGGACAAGATGGTCAAACACACATGCTTAAAAAAATGAAGAGTCTGAACAACGTTATTTATGGCCTTTTATACTGCATGTTTACTTACTGTAGCATCTTTTTCCTTACTGCCAGATATAGCTGCTTGAGTTAAGTTAATGTGCTTTAATTTTACAGTGATAATCGGGGAGATAGCTAATTTCGCTGCTTATGCGTATGCTCCTGCAATTCTTGTAACACCATTGGGAGCCTTAAGTATTATTTTCAGGTATGTATTAAGTTCCATTTCTGTTAGTTAAAAATATGAGAGTCATTTAACAAACCAGTTGCGTTCATGCTCATATAAGAAATGGTGTTTATAAGCTTACATCTTTTTCTATGTTGCTTTTACTCATTTTCTTGAAGGACTCATGTCTAAGATTTGTGTTCAACACATTTGGACAAGATACAGGGATGTGACCTTCTAAATACATTTAAAGAATTGAAAAAACTTTAATATACCCATGTTGGATAATTCTTGCCTCCAACATTCACACTCAAGTTCGAGTAACATAGCATATTTATTTATGAAGGCACGTGGAGAAACATGTTTGCCATTGATGGATGGGATTGGCCTGTAGATTTGACTAATTTTATGAAGAAAACATTATTATGCAGTGCAGTGCTAGCACATTTTATTTTGAAAGAGAGATTACACATCTTTGGTATGCTTGGATGTGCTCTTTGCGTAGTTGGCTCTACAACCATTGTCTTACATGCTCCCAAGGAGAGACATATTGAATCTGTGAAACAAGTATCGCATCTTGCAACTGAGCCAGGTATGTAAGAACATTCCAATATAGCTACTTATTCTTTAAGATTTACCTTAAAATAACCTACGTTGTTTTGAGTTTTTATTTTTCTTGAAGGATCTGTGTCCAACACTTATGCTGAACTAATATATGCATTCTTGCGTTGATAGGATTCCTTGTATACTTTTGGGTTGTTTTGGCTGTGGTAGCAGTGCTTATTTTTCGATATGTTCCACGCTATGGCCAAACCCATTTGGTAGTTTATATCGGAATCTGCTCTCTCATGGGATCTCTTACGGTTTGTTGATTACTTTTAAGGCTTCTTCCTCTTCCTCTTTCTCTTCTTCTTCTTTTATTTTTATTTTAATTTATATTATATTTATTCTTCAATTTTTTGAAGCTCTTCATCTCACACACTTCAGGATATCATTATGAGGATATGAATCTTCAAAGATTCTTTAAATGCATGAAAAATTTAGAAAAAAAATGAATATATCTGTATCGATTCCATATCCATATTCAACTTGCATTACAATACATTTGTTTTAACAACCATCTTTTCGTTCTCATAGGTAATGGGTGTTAAAGCAGTAGGAATCGCGCTGAAGCTGTCGTTTGGAGGAATGAATCAGTTTAAATACTTCGAAACATGGATTTTCACAATAATTGTGATCTTTTGCTGTCTTCTGCAAATAAATTACTTGAACAAGGTGAGTGATGAGACTTAGATTTCATTACCCTTTGTCAGTGAGCGTAATTATATATTGGTTTAGTTTGTGTCACTCGAATTTTGTTTGAATGTTGAATAAGGCATATTAGACATGGAGGTTTTTATTTTTTAACTGTTTTCCATGTATATAAAGGATTTTATTCCCATACAAGAGTCTAGATATATATATGTATATGTGTGTGTGTGACAAGAGTATTTTAATGAAACTGAAAGTTGAAATACGTAAGTTAAGCGCTTTACAAGTTTTGGCGCTACTAGTAATTTGGACATCAACATTGTAAGTTACTCATTATTAAGTTGCTTATAGGATACAAAAGCATAAATGTGTTTTTTTTAAAAATAATTTCTTTCAAGCTTATATTCTTAATTTAATGTGATGATTAACTCTAAATTTATGTTATTGTTGTTATTCTTGATGGTAATAAAAGCTTAAAATTTTGCAGGCTTTAGACACCTTTAATACTGCTGTTGTATGTCCTGTTTACTATGTCATGTTCACAACATTCACCATTATTGCCAGCATTATCATGTTTAAGGTAATTTCTTTTTTATTTTTTTTTATTTTTTAACTTTTGAGCTTGACTAACCTTCTCATGGAGATATGTTTGACTATTTTCATGAACATTGCAAACACATTTATTTAGTTTATATGAATAAACGTGAACATAAATAGACAAAAAAAAATAAACTAACGGATCAAACTTAATTCCTATACAATCTTACTTACAAAAATCTTGTGTTTTTGTATATAATAATGTATTTTTTCTTTTTTGTTTTCTTAAAGGATTGGAATTCACAAGGCGGGACAGAGATTACAACAGAATTATGTGGATTTATTACAATTTTAGCAGGCACATTCCTCCTTCACAAAACCAAAGATATGGGAAAAAGTTCCAGTGGCAGACTTCCTGTTTATACATCTCCTGAACCAAATACAGTCTCCGAATCTAGATAGTCAGCCCTACAGGTTTGAAATTCGTATTTGGATTCTAATCCTTAGCTTTCTTGCATTTAGTTTCGTACAAGAAAGATTAGAAAAAAAAAAAAGAGACAAACAAAAGTAGAATTAGGATTTTTTTTTTTTAAATTTGAGGTTTATGGACATTGTCTATGTGAAAGTTACTACTAAAATGTTTAAGAAATAGGTTTTTTAGTTTCCTTCTGTTTTTCTATTTGTTATTTTTTTCATAATATGTTTGAGTTTGATATTTAATCATTAGAACTAAAAACCCAATTCTCTACTAATAAATCAAACAATTGTTAGTTTTTAGTGTTATTTTTGAGGTCTTATGTAATTGACCCGTGTTTATAGTGGTAGCTGGTCAAAATTATAGGGTATATAAAAAACATTATCATCTATAACTATACATATATGATATGTATGTATGTACATAATGTATAGTCAGCTGAAGAATTTTGTTTTGAGTTTATAGTGAGTTCAAAGTTTTTTGCAAATGATTCAAAATCGCGCAGTCAAAATGGGGAAAAAAGATATCAACATTACATTAGTATGCATGCCAAAGAAAAAAACATGTTAATAGCTATTTCCATCTCATTTTTAGATGTATTTGTTTGATCAAATCGAGGGAGAAAATTTCGAGTTAATCGAGTTGATGAGTTTTATTCATTATTTGAAAAATTTTAAGTAAAGTCAAGTGAAATAAAATTAGAGTTGAATTGAATCGAGTTAAACTGTTTGAGTTAAATTAAAAAATTTAATGTGAAATTGAAATCTTTTTATGGTATAAATTATTTTGTGTTAGAGCACATAAATTTGAAACCATATATATATTTGAAAATTTTTTCAAAGCAAAATAATAATAAAAATTATTGTAATTTTAAAAAATATATAAAATTTGAAATTTTTATGAATATTTTGAATTTTAAAAAATATTTTAAATTTTTAAAAAATATTTTAAATTATTTTGTAATTTTTGTTGTGATAGATTAATTTATTAATTTTTAAAATTTACAGGGACCAAAGGAGCATGTATACCAATTTATTGTTTGAAATGGAATTTTTAAAATATAGAAATAGAAATTTTTTCTTCAAATTTCTCATCCAAATAGAGCCTAAAAAAGTTTGAAAGCTGAAATTTAAATATGTTAGTTTCAAAAGTGGAAAATTCTATACATTGCATCATCAAACTTTTCACTTATTGTGTCATCAGTCTAGCTAATACTTGACTTGTACACAATGGTTCAACGTTGTTTTTGTGCAGTATTAATTACTTGGACATTTGCATGCAATGCCAAAGACTTAATACTTAATATTTCCACACTATCATTTTTTGGTCCAAAATTAAAGATATTAAAAATTTCAATTTAAACCATCATTATTTAAAATTTGATGTATAATTTTGAGATATAAATTGATTTAACTCTTTGATAAATTATAACATATTTACAACTTCGATATTCATTAACAAATTGATTTTATATTATAAGTTAAATTATTTTGTAATTTTTATTTAGAGAGATCAATTTTTTAATTTTTAAAATTGATAGGGATCAAAAGAGTATGTACATCAATCTATTGTTTGAATGATTTGAGTTATTCAGATTATAAAATTTAACTCGAAACTCGAATTGTAAATATTTTTAATAATATAAAACATAAAAATTATTAAAATTAAATAATAATATAGAAATGAAAATATTTAAACAAATTTCTCACCCATATGCACTCTAAGAAAGTTTCAAAACTGGAATTTGATTATGTATCTTTCAAAAGTGAAAAAATCTATATATTTTATTATTAAAATTTTCACTCATTGTGTCCATCAATATATAATGTGACTTGACTCGTACACAATGGATTGACGTTGTTTTTGTGCAATAAAAACTTAGATATTTGCATGCAATGCCAAAGACTTAAATACTTAAAAGTCCTATAACATTTCAAACAATCATTTTTTCTGGTCCAAAATTAAAGGTATTAAGCATTCCAATTTAAAACTTCCGAATTTAATTAGAATATCATGAAGTTTAGGGATCAATTTAAAATTCGATGTATAATTTTGAGATATAAGGTGAATTAACCCTTTAATAAATCATAACATATTTACAAGTTCAATACTCATTAACAAATTAATTTTATATTATAAATTAAATTTTATTTTTTTGTACTATAACAAAATTTACTTAAAAAATTAAATTGTAATATTTTTATTTTAAAAAAATTAAATGATGGAGAAATAATTATAAATAACATAAAAAATGATAAAATTTACCTGAGTTTAAAATAATTTAAAGTTCAAATATTTGTAATATCGATATTAAAATTTACTTTATCAATAAGAAAAATGAGATGAATAAAATATTAAAATCTCATTCTTCAAATTTAAAATTAACAAAAAAGAAAGACGTAAGGCAAATTAAGGGTGAATTTAACAACTTATTTCTATTACTAACAATAAATAATTTATGCTTTAAATAATAATAATAATAATAATTATCCCTTGCTTTAATATGTTGGAAAAAATTGACATAAAAGACTTGATTAGGCAAAATGACTTAGAAATTGCATGCAATGCCAATCACTTTCATTCCCTACCTTACTCCTAAATATTGTTCTATGGAAACTACACATTTGTGTATAAATAAGTTGTATGCCAAACACAATCCTCCTTCACACCCACCCAACATGAACACTCTTCATTCCCTTATTTCACTCTTTCTCTTCTCATGCTTCCTTCCTCTTCTCTTGTCTTTTCACCTCTTCAAACTCATCTCCCAATGCAATGTCTTGATGACCAGAGATCTCCTCTGCTGCAATTGCAACATCATCTTTACTATGCCCCTAATTTTACTTTCTCTTCCAAATTCAAGCTTTGGGATCCCAACACTGATTGTTGCTCCTGGGAAGGAGTTACTTGTGATGCTTATGGTCATGTTATTGGTCTTGATCTTAGTTACAAAAACCTTTCAGGCAGCTTTCACTCCATATTCAATCTCCATCGTCTTCAGCGCCTTAATCTTGCTGGAAACAACTTTAATACCACTCTGTTTTCATATGGGTTTGACAAACTCCAAAATCTAACCCATCTCAATCTTTCAAGCTCATGTTTCCATGGCTAAATTCCAGTGGAGATATCACACTTAACGAGGTTAGTCTCTCTTGACCTATCGAATCAAGATTATTGTTATCTGCGGTACTACACCATTATCGACCCATACAATTACGTATACAACTATTATGAACTACATCCTGAACTTGAACAACCTCTTAAATTAGAGAAACCAAACTTCAAGACATTAATCAAGAATTTGAGGTTTCTCACAGAGCTTTATTTGGATAGTGTGGACATTTCAACTCAAAGTACTAAATGGTGTGAAACCACATCTCTTGTACTTTCCAACCTGCGTGTGTTGAGTCTATCGTACTGTGGTTTGAAAGGTCCATTATGTTCTTCACTCTCAAGGCTCTCTTTTCTTTCCAAACTTATCATTGATGGGAACACAATCTCGTATTTACCTCCCAATTTCTTGGAAATTTCGCCTCATTTAGTTTCTCTCAGTTTAATGGGTTGCAATTTGAGTGGCCATTTTCCAACTGAAATTCTCTTATCGCCAAAAATTCAAAGCTTTGACATTTCATTGAATGAATTTCTTAATGGTCAGTTGCCAGAATTTTCATCAAACAATTCTTTACAGAGTTTGTTGCTTTCTTCTTCAAATTTCAGTGGAAAACTACCCCAATCAATTGGTAATCTCAAGTTCCTGACATATTTAGAGCTTTCTTATTGTAATTTTTTTGGACCCATTCCATCTTCAATTGCAAATCTTAGTTCCCTGGTCAACCTAGATCTAGCAGGAAACAAGCTTTCTGGATCAATACATTCTTCTTTATTTACTCTTCCATCATTAAAGTCCTTGTCTCTTTCAGAAAATCAATTGGTTGGGAAAATTGATGAGTTCCCCAATGCATCTTCTTCTTTGATTCAAGAATTATATATAGGCAATAATTATTTAACAGGACCTATCGCGAAGTCAATCCTCCAACTTCCAAGGCTTGAAGGGCTTTATATTAGAGGCAATAGCTTCAGTTCCACGAAGCTTGACATGTTTGTCCAACTCAACAACTTAAGGACTCTCTCGCTAAAAAATATAAGCTTGTTAATTGAAAGCGACAACAGAAGTCTTACTCTCCCCCAATTAGAGAGGTTATCGCTAAGGTCATGCAACCTTACCGAATTTCTAGAATTCATCAAAACACAAGACAAGTTGGTTGAGTTATATCTTTCTAGCAATCATATCCATGGTGTTGTGCCTAATTGGTTGTGGAAGAGCAGCCTTTCAAGGGTAAACCTTTCTTTCAATGTGATTGATTTTCCAAAACAGCTTCCCTTAAGTGATTTAAACTTCTCTTTCCCAATGTTGAAGCGATTGTATTTGGGATCCTGTAACATAAGCTCATTTCCGGAGTTATTAAATAGTCAAGAAAATTTAGAATATCTTGAACTTTCAAATAATAAAATAAGTGGTGCAATACCAAATTGGGTGTGGAAGAAAAGTTTGCGGTATCTGTATCTTGCTAATTACCATCTCTCATCTTTGGACCAACTTTTACCCAATCAGAGTTCAACTTCTTCACAGGGCTCTTTCACTTTCGACGCATCTTATAACAATTTGAGTGGCCCAATTCCAAATTGGTTATGCAATATGAGTCAACTTAGCGTTTGCTATGCATTTTATAATAATTTCAATGGCCCAATACCAAATTGCTTATGCAATATGAGTCAACTAAGAGGTTTTGATGCATCTTATAACAATTTGAGTGGCTCAATTCCAAATTGCTTGGACAATATGAGTCAACTTGATAGTTTTGATGTATCTTATAACAATTTAAGTGGCCCAATTCCAAATTGTTTGGGCAATATGAGTGCTCTGAGTTGGCTGGGTTTGCAAGGAAATAACTTCAGTGGAATGTTACCAAAATTTTCAAAAGCAACTCAACTTGAGTTTCTCAAAGTTAGTGAGAATAGATTGGAAGGGAAGTTGCCCAGATCATTAGCAAAATGCACTCAACTTACGGTTTTGGATGTAGGAAGCAACATGATAAATGATACATTTCCTTTTTGGTTGGAGAAATTGACTTACTTGATGGTTCTAATATTACGGGAAAATAGATTTTATGGTCAAATTAAACATTTCAAACATAAATCTGTTTTCCCAACTTTGGATGTATTGGACATTGCTTCAAACCAGTTTTCTAGTGAACTATCCATTGATTTCCTTCAAGCCACTCGACTAAGGTCACTCAAAATAGGTGGGAATAAATTGGAAGGGAAGCTATCAAGATCATTAGTCAATTGCACAGCACTTGAGGTTCTGGACATTGGAAATAATATGGTTCATGATACATTTCCATTTTGGTTAGAGAAGCTACCTTCCTTGAAGGTTCTCGTTTTGCGAGCAAACAGATTCTACGGTACAATTTCAAAAATCGACACGGAACGTGGGTTTCCAAAGCTACGCATATTGGACATTGGTTCCAATCATTTTTCAGGTGACGTGTCCATTGAGTTTTTGCAAAGTTTGTGTTGGAGTTTGAGTGTACTTTAACCGGGTAAAGTATGAGTTGCCAACAGAATACCAGCAGCAACGTATTATACCCGGGTAAAAAATGAAGGAAAAATGCTTGAAGTTCAAGCTTTAAGAGCAGAAATTGGAAGGAAAACAAGAACAGAACTAAAGCAAAGAAAGAAGGAGTATATGATTAAATGAAATCTGATAATTTTCATTCATAAGAAACGTTGGCTTAAAGCCATTACATATACCAGTCATTGGCTGGTCAAAAAATCAACAAATTCATCACCTAAACACTACCTAACTCCACTAGTTACATAGGGACTAGGTGATTTTGCTTGCAAACATAAACAAAGCTGGTGATCAGCTCTATCACCATCAAATTACATCAAACATAAACTAAACTAAGTTTAAAATGAACTAGATTACAAAAGCATAGTTAAACGGTAACAAAATGTAACTGAGACAGAAAAGAAGCATCAACCCCTTCAGTTGCATGTATTTTACCTAGGTAACTTGTGTGTATGAATTCTTGCACATACTTTACCCGGATAACATAAGTGCATTAATTTTCACGTGCGCTTGAATCTGCATGGGCTGCATGGGAACTAACTTCAACACTCCTCCTTAGTTTCTATGCTGCAAACTCCAAGCTGCTTTCTCAGTTTTACAAACCTTGACACACAAAGGGCCTTTGTGAAGATATCAGCAACTTGTTCCTCTGAATTGCAATGAATCAGCTCCACCTCTCGAGCTTGTTCCATCTCCCTTATCACATGTAACTTGATGTTGAAGTGCTTCATTCTGCCATGGAAGACAGGATTCTTTACAATTGCAACAGCAGACTTGTTGTCACAAAAGATCTCTGTTGCCTCTCTTTGATGTAGGTTAAGATCAGCCAGAATTTTTTTCAGCCATATGGCTTGATTTACAGTATTTGCAGCTGCAACATATTCAGCTTCTGCTGTTGATTGAGCCACAATCGATTGTTTCTTTGAGCTCCAACAAAACATGGTTGAGCCAAGGGTAAAAGCATATCCAGAGGTGCTTTTCATATCATCACTTGAACCAGCCCAGTCACTATCGGTATAGCCTTTCAACTTCAAGGTTTCAGCTTTGTTGAATAACACACCATAGTCAAGAGTGCCTTTGATGTACCTTAGCACTCTCTTTGCTGCTTGAAAGTGTTAGACATTACAGCAATGCATAAACCTTGATAACATACTCACAGTAAACAAGATATCTGGCCTAGTTGCTGTCAAATATAACAAGCAGCCAACTAGGCTCCTGTAAGTAGACTCATTGACTGGTTCATGATCTCCTTGGCTTGACAGCTTCATTCCAACAGCAATAGGAGTGCTTGTTAGCTTACAATTCTCTATCGGGAACTTGGACAAAACCTTCAAGGCAAATGTTCTCTGTCCCAAGAAGATTTTTCCTTCTATTTGGCGCACCTCCATTCCCAAAAAGTATGTCATTAGCCCCAAGTCAGACATTTCAAACATGTCCATCATTTTGGCTTTGAATTCAGCCAACATATCTTGATCTCCTCCAGTCACTAAAAGGTCATCGACATAGAGGGATACAATAAGCTGTATTTCAGCTTCATTCTTCTTGACATATAGTGTTGGCTCATTAACACTTCTGTTAAATCCCAAACTGACCAAGTAGCTGTCAATTCGAGCATACCAGGCTCTGGGAGCCTGTTTTAGGCCATATAATGCCTTCTTAAGCCTGTACACCATTTGTTCTTTGCCAGACACAACAAATCCTTGTGGCTGATCAATGTAAATCTTTTCTTCAAGGAAGCCATTAAGAAATGCAGACTTCACATCAAGCTGGTAGATTTTCCACTGCTTCTGAGCTGCCAAGGCAATCAACAATCTAATGGTGTCTAGCCTGGCCACTGGTGCAAATGTTTCCAGGTAGTCTAGACCATATTTCTGGCTGAATCCTTTGACTACAAGCCTGGCTTTCAGTTTGTTCAAGCTCCCATCAGCATTTTGCTTGGCTCGATAGACCTACTTTACTCCAATAACCTTCCTCTTGGCTGGTCTAGGAACTAATTCCCATGTCTGGTTCTTCTCAATCATGGAAATTTCATCAACCATTGCCTGTTTCCAGCCTTCATCAGCTTCAGCTTCTTCAAAACTGCATGGCTCCATTATGGCAACTTGAGCCCTTTCATAAATTTCAGCCAAAGGTCTAGTGCCTCTGACTGGCATGTCATCAATGTCCATATCAGGACTATTTTCATTTGACTCTGTTTGATCAACCACAAGTTCTTCAGAGACAGCTTCAGGTTCATTCTTGTCCCAATTCCAACAAGCCTTCTCATCAAACACTACATCTCTACTCACTTGGATTTTGTTGGTTAAAGGATCCAGGATCCTATAACCCTTTTTTACCATACTATACCCGGTTAAAATACCAGGAACAGCCCTTTTTGACAACTTGTCCCTCTTAACAGCTGGTACTTGGCTGTAACATAGGCAACCAAAGACTTTCATATGAGCCAATGATGGCTTGAACCCGAACCAGGCTTCAAAAGGTGTTTTGTGAGCGAGTGCTTTGGTTGGAAGCCTATTCTGAATGTAGATAGCAGTATTGACAGCTTCAGCCCACATTGTCTTGGGTAGATTTTTCTCAAACAATAAGCATCTGGCCATATCCATCAAACTCCTATTTTTCCTTTCACTAACCCCATTTTGCTGGGGTGTGTAGACATTGGTTAGCTGGTGTTTGATGCCAGCATCTTTGCACAAAGATTGGAACTGAGCTGAAGTGTATTCAGTTCCATTATCTGACCTAATGGTCTTTATCTTGCAGCCTGTTTCTGTTTCCACTGCAGCTTTGAACTTTATAAACACTTCAGCAACCTCAGACTTATGCTTCAAAAAATAAACCCAGCAGTATCTGGTATAGTCATCAATAAGGAGAATAAAGTACTTGTTACCACTTAGTGATTCTGTCCTCATGGGGCCACAAACATCACTGTGCACCAGTTCCAACTTGCTTGAAGCTCTCCAGGTTGTGTTTGTAGGAAATAGAAGCCTGGCTTGCTTTCCCATCTGACAGACTTCACAAACATTTTCACTCTGAACTGTCTTGGTGAAGTTTTCAACCATTTCCTTACTGACCATTTGAGCCATAGATTTGAAGTTGGCATGACCAAGTCTTTGATGCCAAAGATTGGTGTCTTCAGTTGAAGCAATATGAGCTGAGTGTGAGTCACCTGACCAGTTGACTTCAAAGCATTTGTCACTTATGGTGACTGTCATGAGGCTTGATCCATTTGGATCGGTGATTTAGCACTCCTGGCCCTTGAACACAACTGAGTACCCCTTTCCTAGCAGTTGAGAAATGCTAAGTAGGTTCCTGTCAATCTCAGGTACCAACAGCACATTTTTGATGATTTTGTCACCTGTGGCAGTGCATATTTGCACATCTCCCTTGCCTTCAGCATTGATGAACTGACCATTTCCAATTTTCACCTTGGTTTTGCAACTTTTGTCCAAGGTTTTGAAAATTGATGCATCTGGTGACATGTGGTTGGTGCAACCACTGTCCAGCAACCAGCCTTTTGTACCTCTCATCTGGCCAGCTGAGCATGAAATAGCAAAGACTTGTTCTTCATGGTCACTACTTTCTTCAGCCACCCGAGCTTCTTCATTCTTGTGTTGAGGTTGGTTTTGGCCAAGTCTGCCTTTTTCTTTGCAATTACTTTCTTCTTGCAGTGTTGACACATAGCATCTGGCCTGAACCAGCATCTGGCCTCTGGATGACCAGGTCTTTTACAAAATCTGCAGAGTCGATCTCCTCCTCTTGCAGCATCAGGCTTAGGCTTGTTTTTCCAGTTCTTCTTGCCCTTATAGACAGTGGTGCTTGAGGTTGCTTTGGCTTTGGCTTGAAAAGCTCCCTCCTGGTGCTCCTCCATTCTACTGGCTCTCCTTTGTTCCTGAGCATAGAGGGCATTAATGAGCTCAGTTAGGGAGATTGTTGCCAGGTCTCTCGAATCCTCCAAGGATGAGATCTTTGCCTTATATCTTTCAGGTAATGTTGAGAGCACCTTCTCCACGATCCTTGCCTCACTAAACTATTCTCCTAGCAATCATATGCTGTTGGCCACAACCATTATCCTGTCTGAGTACTGCTTCACTGTCTCTTCTTCCATCATCTTGAGATTTTCAAAATCTCTTCTCAAGTTTAATAGCTGCTGCTGCCTAGTTCTTTCAGTGCCTTGGAACTCCTCCTTGAGCTTGTCCCAGGCCTGCTTGGGAGTCTCACAAGCTATGATTCTGGTGAAAATAACATCAGAAACACAGTTCTGAATGCATGACATGGCCTTGTGCCTTTTAGTCCTCTCATCTACATGCTGACGAATCTGAGCCACAGTGGGGTTGGCCCTCAGTGGAGCTGGCTCGATGTCTGTGTTAACAACTTCCCACAGATCAAAAGCCTGTAGGTAAGTCCTCATCTTGACAACCCATATGTGGAACCCCTCACCATTAAAAACTGGTGGTGCTGCAGGAGAAAAACCTGATGAAGCCATTTAATTTTCAACAACAGGTCCTCTAAGATGAAAGCTCTTGATACCAATTGTTGGAGTTTGAGTGTACTTTAACCGGGTAAAGTATGAGTTGCAAACAGAATACCAGCAGCAACGTATTATACCCGGGTAAAAAATGAAGGAAAAATGCTTGAAGTCCAAGCTTTAAGAGCAGAAATTGGAAGGAAAACAAGAACAGAACTAAAGCAAAGAAAGAATGAGTATATGATTAAATGAAATCTGATAATTTTCATTCATAAGAAACGTTGGCTTAAAGCCATTACATATACCAGTCATTGGCTGGTCAAAAAATCAACAAATTCATCACCTAAACACTACCTAACTCCACTAGTTACATAGAGACTAGTTGATTTTGCTTGCAAACATAAACAAAGCTGGTGATCAGCTCTATCACCATCAAATTACATCAAACATAAACTAAACTAAGTTCAAAATGAACTAGATTACAAAAGCATAGTTAAACGGTAACAAAATGTAATTGAGACAGAAAAGAAGCATCAACCCCTTCAGTTGCATGTATTTTACCCGGGTAACTTGTGTGTATGAATTCTTGCACATACTTTACCCGGATAACATAAGTGCATTAATTTTCACGTGCGCTTGAATCTGCATGGGCTGCATGGGAACTAACTTCAACAGTTTGAAGGCAATGATGCATTTAACAAATGACGATAAAGCTAAGCTGGTTTACATTGGGGAGACTATTATCAAGACTCTGTGACAATTGTTAACAAAGGGATTGAAATGTTCTACCAAAAGGTCTTGACAATTCTTACTTGTCTTGACCTTTCCAACAATAGTTTCCATGGGAGAATACCAGAAGAGATACAAATGCTGAGGTCGCTCAGAGTGATGAAATTATCCAATAATGGCTTCTCTGGTGAAATCTCATTAGCACTTCAAAATCTAAAGACCTTGAATCTTTGGATCTCTCAATAAACAAGCTGTCAGGGAAGATTCCTCTACAACTTATAAGTCTAACTTTCTTGGCAGCATTGAACTTGTCATACAACCAACTTGAATGAAGCATACCACAAAGCAACCAATTCATTACATTTACAAATGATTCCTACCGTGGGAACCCAAAATTGTGTGGGCTGCCTCTGTCAAGGAAATACAATGAAGTTGATCTTCGAATGCCACCACCTCCAGGGGAAGATGAAGATTCATGGTTATATGCTATGTCTACTTGGAAAATTGCGTTGATAGGTTATGCTAATGGATTGGTTGTTGGGCTATTTATTGGATATACAGTGCTGAATGAGTTGGGAAACAAATGGGTTGAGAAGTTCAGAAAGTGTGGGAAAAGAAATAGAAGAAGATGTAGGTGACTCCATCAGAATTCTTGTTTCAAAATTAGCTTGTAAGCATTAGTCTTTCTAATTTGAAAAGATAGTTGTTGAAAAATAATTTTTCTATCATATCGTACTTGTAGCATTGAAATTCATTTTCCAGATTCTATTGTAATTTTATGTATCATTTTGCAATGCAGGACATGGAATGTCTAGTCAGGAGGAATGTCGAGTCAGGAGGTACGTTATCTTGGAAGAAAATGGCAATTAGTTTCTTATGGCTGCAAGTATTTTTCAATCACGTGTTAGGCTTTAGGTTCGGGTGTAAAGGGTGGACCTGTTGGTCCGGGTTTTAGTGCAGCCTGACACTTGTTTTTATATTAGTCTATTTATCCTTTCAATGATAGTCTTATTACGTTACAAATTACCATTCAATTAAACTTTGTATGTAATAATATGATAATAATAATTAAAATATAATGAAAGAAATTATGTGTTACAATCTAGTATGTTTTCCAATGTTAGCCAAAGGCCAACACTATCTCACACTATTATTACAATGTACACATACTTTTTTATGGAAATTTATCCAATGAAATAGAGCACTAAACTAGTTTCCCAAATGCAGGGAAGAATTGGTTTGCCACAATACTATGAAAATGATTAAGAAAAAAATACTAATAACAAAAAAAAAATGGTAATGGAATCACAGTAATTGAAATGATGAAGAAGGGTGTTTACCTGGATTATCAGCGACGAATCTGATGGTTGCCCATCCATTCAAAGGCACTCCAACAGTGTTCCTCACAGGTGGATCAACAAGGTTGAATTTAGAAGTATCCTTTTTAGGATCGAAGTTCCCGAAACCTTGTGCAATGATATAGAAATCGTATAGAAGCTGAATTGGATGATTCTCAGATGTCACTATGCTTGTGTCGTGGAGCACAATTTTGTACCCAAAAAATGTTGGTATGGGTTAGAGGTGACTGAGATGTTGATGCTGATGTGGTTGGTGGTGGCAATGATGAAGGTGAGTGATGGAGGATGCCTCCACAAAATGGTGGAAAAAGAAAAATGGTGGAAAAAAAGCCCCCGGTTAGAAGCTTTGCTAGAATTAAAATTGAATTAAATTGAATTTACCACAAAATGTTGATTTGTATCCCGATGAAATTTGGTGTCTACTTAAAAATAGATTAAAATACAATGAAATAAATGATGCCTTACAATTTGGTGTGCTTTGTAGTGTTAGTAAATAATCCAAAACACTAGAAAATTGGAACTAACTTTAGATTTAAAAAAGAAAAAAAAATCCATATTTTAGATTTAAAAAATTATATGTTGTTTAATCTCATGGTGGTGGAATTTGTTTGATAAACTTTGAAAAATGAAACTTTTGAAATTGGAGTTAAAATTTTAAAATAGGGATAAATCTCGTTAATCTCATTTGTCTTTGATAATTTCAAATAGGGATAAATTTCAAAATTATATATAAACTTTGATTTAATGTGAAATTGTATATATAAACTTTAGTTTGGTGTAATTATACACGTGGAACGATAATTGTGGTTCAAATGATACTTTAAACTTTAATTTTGATTTAATCATACACATTTAATGAAATAAATATATCAATTTATTTTTATATTGGATAAATATAATTATTTATGTATACAATATATAAACATAAAATAATATTATATCAATAATTGTGTTAATAAATTATAAAAACTGGATCAAATCAAAATTTTATGTATAACATTATACAAAATCAGAATTCATATATACAATTACACATTAAACAATAATTTATATATAATTTTAAGATTTATCCCTTTAAATTAAATTTAAGGAAGTCACAATTTAAATATGTTGAAAAGAAATTGTTAAGAAGAGAAGAATTGTATCATCAAAATTTCCGCTACTCATGTCCATCAATCCATCTCAACTACCTAAGAAATTTGCTAAACATTGTTTTAATGCTGTAGTGAAGGGGCAAAAAGATTTAGACATTATTTGCATGGAATGCCAAAGGTTAAGACTAGGTCTAGTAATATTAAAAATATCTCATAGTATCATTCTTTTTAGTCAGTCCAAAATTAAAAATATTAAATTTTTTGTGTTTCACTTGGTTTGATAAACTTTGAAAAAAATGAAATTGGAATTGAATTTTTCAAAAAATTGAAAAATTGTTAAATAGTATAATTTTAATTAAATTTAAAAGAATTTAAGTATAAAAATTTAAATATGTTTATTTCAAAGAAATTGTTAAGAAGAAAACAATTTTATACATTCTATTATCAAAATTTCCACAACTTATGCCCATCAGTCCATCTCAGCTACCTAAGAAACTTGATAGACATTGTTTTCATGTAAAAAGATTTAGACATTTGCATGCAATGCCAATTAGGCTAAGACTAAGTCTAATAATATCTCATACTCTGTCATTTTCTTAGTCAATCCAAAATTAAAATTATTAAAAATTTTAATTAAAACATTAATGATAGTTTGAAGACTTAATTGGAAAAGTTTAAAGTTTAGATATTAATTTATATTTGATTCATAGTTTGGGGCAAATGGACTGGAACATTGGAATATTATTCAGATGGAGCAAAATGGAATTGGAATTCTTTTGAAAAAAAAATGGAATTGGATCTAAAATTTTTAAAAAAGTTGTTAATAGTATAACACATCTTGTCTAATCCTTCAATGAATAGTCTCCATTTCATTAATGCTTTATTTTTGTGTTTATAATGACTTGACTTAAACAAAGTGGTAAACCATTGTTTTCATATAGCAAGGATCTGACAAAAAGACTTACACACATTGCATGCAATGCCAAATATTAAATTTAGAATTGAGCCCATAATTTGAGGTGTTTGATTTAATTAAACCAATTGGTAGTGTCGAAACTATTTTTTTTTTAAAAAACGGAGTCGACTTAGATTTAGAAAATGAAAACGAACAGAAGAGTTGCCACCAATCTGTTTTATGAGGTGTGATCGGGTCACCTCGTGTAGCGACGTGAAAATTTAGCTTAGCTTGGTCGCTAATTGTGGCGATTTATTGAAAAAAGTTTGAAATTTGACGTTTGATTTTTGAAATAAACAGGGAGTCGCCACCGATCCTTTTTCCTAGGTGTGATCGGACACCTATTAGATCTCTTATTAAAACAAATAAAAGGCTGAGTTTAGGTCTACGTTAAAATCCAGAGAAAAATTAGGGTTCGGGAGTCGGTTACGCGCGAGGAAGGTATTAGCACCCTCGCGACGCCCAAAATTGGTATCTTATAAACAAGTGTTGTCTTAATTTTCAAAATTGCAAGTTCAAAGTAACATTGAATCGTGATCCGATCAAAACACGAGAAATTTCAAGTTTCGTTTTCTTTTGAGAAGGATATACCGTTTTAACACGAGTCGATTGATATTCACCCAACATATCGATGAAATCGATGACATAGTGTTAATATTTTTTCTCTTTCACACGCTTCCGTGCAACAATTTTCGACCAAAGGTCCATCGATTCAGCTGAATTTTATATATGTTGGCCTTGCTATTGCGGGTAAAAAGGTAGTTAACGGTGAAAGCATATGCAAAGCCTGTTATAGTCCATGGAGCACTGATTGTGGGCAGCAATGCAAAATTATTGACATTATCCTAAACTTTTATAAAATCAAAACTTAGCAGTGAAATTCAATACAAAACTTCAAATTTCAAAACTTAGCAGCCTCTGATCCTCTTATGGCCCGGTGTCGTTGGATTCATGTTGTCTGGGAAATTTTGAGACGGTGTAACAGAAACCGATCTGGTTTTGGCTCTAACACCAATGTTGAGGAAACATGGTCATCGTGTTGTTGGCGAATTTATTGAGTTTTATGGTTAGGTGTATGGTCAGAAATCTT
The DNA here is from genome assembly GCF_007990345.1 of Gossypium hirsutum. Lineage (NCBI taxonomy): Eukaryota > Viridiplantae > Streptophyta > Magnoliopsida > Malvales > Malvaceae > Gossypium > Gossypium hirsutum. The sequence continues at coordinate 2,382,329 of NC_053425.1, forward strand.
GACAATCGAATGCTTTACAATCAATAATATTGGTTTTAATGTGCATATAGGAGAAGGTGTGACTAAATTATCATTGGCTAATCGAACACAATTGCAGATATGGCTACTGAATATGGTGCAGCCATGTGTTTCTTCCTTATGGATCATATAACCCATTTGGTAGTTTATATCGGAATCTGCTCTCTCATGGGATCTCTTACAGTTTGTTGATTACTTTTAAGGCTTCTTCCTCTTTCTCTTTCTCTTCTTCTTTTATTTTAATTTTAATTTATATTATATTTATTATTCAATTTTTTGAAGCTTTTCATGTGACACACTTCAGGATTGTTGTTCCAATAGGGTCGGAAGCGTGTAAATTATTGTACTAAAAAATCACACAAAGTTCAATTCCCAGGGAAGAGAGGTGGATCACATGGATCTCTTAAATACCAAGTCTTTCCTTAGTCAGAATATCCCTTCTATAGTAATTTAATAGCACAATTAAATACTACTATTATACCCTCCAATATTGAAAGAAAAAAAAGGACAAGAAAGAACACAAGAGTTTTAACGAGGTTCGGTAAATTATACCTACGTCCTCAGGCACTCACACCAGATGATAACTTTAATATCTCCAAAATATTACAAACAAATAGAATTCTTTAAGAATTCTCAAATGGGAGAAGAGAGAAAACTAAGAGAGAAAGATTGGTTGGGATGAATTGAAATGAGAAATGAGAAGGCCTATTTATAGTTGAGGTTCAAGGACCAAACAATAAATAGCCCTTATCTCAATGACAAAAAAAAAATTATCCCATGCCACTTTTTCAAAGTCAACTTTAGGGTGCTAAACTTGCACCACTTGGATTGTTTGCCATTAAAATTGTCTGCCATTAATCATTAATGTTAACAATCTCCACCTTGAAGATTTGATTAGGATAATCACATCTTCACACACTTCCTTCAACTCCCCAAATTCGATAAAGCTATCTTCTGTAGTGCCTCTAAATGTGCTATCGAGCGCCATACACCTGAAGGTGCTCAAATTCTCAGGATGTTAATCAAGTTCAAACAATGATTAAACTTGATTGTTGTTACCACATTGGTCATCATATCTGCGGGATTATCTGCTGTCGGAATCTTCTAAAGTAGGATTTTTCCTTTTTCAAAGACTTCCTACACAAAGTGATATCTTACGCCGATATGCTTGGTTCTTGAATGATAGAATTGATTTTTCGCTAAATGAATAGCGCTCTGACTGTCACAATATAGACTAATGTGACTTTGAACAACTCTCAAGTCTTTCAACAATCCATTAAGCCAAATAGCCTCCTTAACAGCTTCTGTAACTGCCATATATTCTGCCTCTGTAGTAGACACAGCTACTGTAGCCTGTAAGGTAGACTTCCAACTCACTGGGGCTTTAGCAAGAGTAAACAGATACCCCGTAGTTGAACGACGTTTATCTAAATCCCCAGCAAAGTCGGAATCAACATATCCAACTACAAATTGACCAAGTGTTTCATCCTTCTCAAAAACTAAACCAATGTCTACGGTTTTTCAAAGATACCGTAGAATCCATTTCACAGCTTGCCAATATCCTTTTCCAGGATCATGCATATACCTGCTCACAACTCCAACAGCTTGTGAAATGTCAGGCCGCGTACACACCATCGCATACATCAAACTCCCAACTACATTAGCATATGGGACTTTTGCCATATATTCTCTTTCTTCTTCAGTTTTCGGAGATAATTGAGCACTAAGTTTCAAATGAGAAGCAAGTGGGGTACTTACATGTTTTATGTTTTCATTTACACCAAAACATTGTAATACATTTTTCAGATATTGCTTCTGATTCAAACAAAGCTTGCCTCTCTGTCTATCTCTACTTATTCCATGCCGAGAATCTTCTTGGCCTCACCTAGATCTTTCATCTTGAACTCTTGATTCAACTGAGCCTTCAGCTTGTCTATCTCCTTTTGGCTCTTCGAAGCGATTAACATGTCATCAACATATAAGAGTAGATAAATGAAAGATTCGTCATGCAACTTCTACAAATACACACAATTGTCATATTTGCTTCTTGTGTACTTCTGCCTTCTCATAAAGCTATCAAATCGCTTGTATCACTACCTCGGGGATTGCTTCAATCTATATAGCGATTTGTTCAGCTTACAAACCCAATTTCTACCACCAACATCTGTGTATCCTTCAGGCTGAGTCATATAGATCTCCTCTTCTAACTCACCATGCAAGAAAGTCGTCTTAACATCAAGTTGAGCTAGCTCCAAATTCAACTGTGCTACCAAGGCCAACAAAATTCTAATGGAGGAATGCTTCACAACAGGGGAAAATACATCATTGTAGTCAATTCCCTCCTTCTGAGCGTAGCCTTTAGCTACCAATCTTGCCTTGTAGCTAACATTTTTCTTGCTAGGAGATCCATCTTTCTTTGCGAATACCCACTTGCATCCAATTGCCCTTTTACCTTTCGGTAACTGCGCCAACTCCCAAGTATTGTTCTTCCGGAGAGACTGCATTTCTTCATCCATGGCGCTTTTCCATTTGTCACTTTCTAAGCTTTGCATTGCTTCTTGATAAGTGACAGGAATATCATCATCAACAATGGGAAGGGCGTAGGCTACCATATCAGTTAATCGAGCAGGTCTACGAATTTCTCTCCGTGGCCTTGCAACTGCAACTGGTTCTGGTGTACTTAATGGTTCTTGGGTTAGAACCTCTTCAACCTCTAATTCCTCCATTGTGGCTGGAGAATTAGACTTATTAACTGGGCAAATCCTCATCTGCTCAAACTCCACCTGTTTTGGAGTACACTCCACCTGCTGTGGAGTATCGCTCGTCTGAATATCTTTATCTGCTACTTTTTTCAATGTGGCAGATTCATCAAATGTAACATCTCTGCTACAGATTATTTTCTTTGTGTCTAAGCACCAAAGACGAAATCCCTTCACTCCAGAAGTGATTCCCATAAATAGAGCTTTTTTTGCCCTCGGATCTAACTTTGACTCCTTCACATGGTAATATGCAGTGGATCCAAACACATATAAGGAATCATAATCTGTAGCCAGTTTTCCAGACTATACCTCCAAAGGAGTTTTTCTTTCTAATGCAGATGATGGCAAATGATTAACAAGATGGCCAGCGTATGTCACAGCCTCAGCCCAAAATTGCTTGCCCAGCCCAGCATTGGACAACATACATCGAACTTTCTCCAGCAATGTTCGATTCATACGCTCTGCCATTCCATTCTGCTGTGGTGTATCCCTAACTGTGAAGTGTCAAACAATACCATACCCTTGGCACACATCGAAGAACGGATCACTTTTATATTCCCCTCCATTGTCCGTCCTAAGCAGCTTGATTTTCTTGCCAGTCTGGTTTTCGATCATAGTTTTCCATTTAAGAAAAACTCCAAGCATTTCATCCTTAGTTCTCATGGTATACACCCAAACTCTTCTGGAAAAGTCATCAACAAAAGTAACAAAATAGTGTTTTCCTCCCAACGAAGGTGTTTTGGAAGGCCCCCACACATCTGAGTGAACATATTCCAAAATACCTTTTGTATTATGGATAGCAGTGCTGAATTTCACCCTCTTTTGCTTTCCCAGAACACAATGCTCGCAAAATTTTAATTTGCAAGCCTTTGCACCTTTCAACAATCCTTGCTTTGCCAGAATTTGCAAGGATTTTTCATTGGCATGTCCCAACTTCATATGCCACATGCCAACCGATTGATCGCCTTCCAATCTTTCTCCTGTACATCATCTGGTTTCTCTTTATCGATGGCAATGTCTAGGCCCTGCTGAAAAAGGGTATCTAGAACCTCACTTTGCCACATACCAAAATGGCCCGTGCCATCAAAGATCTCCACGGCCAATCTTGCATTTGCAATTGTCGGTCTTGTCCACATGGACGATGTTGAAGCTCCTAAACCGTCCATCTTCTCCATAATCTTTCAATATACCTAAGGAAATCTTTTCTGATGTGGAAGATCAGTTTAAACTGCAACCACAGAGCATACTACAATTAACCTTCAGCTCTTGATACCACTTGTTGTTCCAATAGGGTCGGAAGCATGTAAATTATTGTACTAAAAAATCACACAAAGTTCAATTCCAGGGAAGAGAGGTGGATCACATGGATCTCTTAAATACCAAGTCTTTCCTTAGTCAGAATATCCCTTCTATAGTAATTTAATAGCACAATTAAATACTACTATTATACCCTCCAATATTGAAAGAAAAAAAAAGGACAAGAAAGAACATAAGAGTTTTAACGAGGTTCGGTAAATTATACCTACGTCCTCGGGCACTAACACCAGATGATAACTTTAATATCTCCAAAATATTACAAACAAATAGAATTTCTTAAGAATTCTCAAATGGGAGATGAGAGAAAACTAAGAGAGAAAGATTGGTTGGGATAAAGTGAAATGAGAAATGAGAAGGCCTATTTATAGTTGAGGTTCAATGACCAAACAATAAATAGCCCTTATCTCAATGACCAAAAAAAAAATTATCCCATGCCACTTTTTCAAAGTTAACTTTAGGGTGCTAAACTTGCACCACTTGAATTGTTTGCCATTAATCATTAATGTTAACAAGGATATCATTATGAGGGCATGAATCTTCAAAGATTCTTTAGATGCATGAAAAATTTAGAAAAAAAAATGAATATATCTGTATCGAATACATATACATATTCAACTTGCATTCTAATACATTTGTTTTAACAGCCAACTTTTCGTTCTCATAGGTAATGGGTGTTAAAGCAGTAGGAATCGCGCTGAAGCTGTCGTTTGGAGGAATGAATCAGTTTAAATACTTCGAAACATGGATTTTCACAATAATTGTGATCTTTTGCTGTCTTCTGCAAATAAATTACTTGAACAAGGTGAGTGATGAGACTTAGATTTCATTACCCTTTGTCAATGAGCATAATTATACATTGGTTTAGTTTGTGTCACTCGAATTTTGTTTGAATGTTGAATACAGGCATATTAGACATGGAGGTTTTTATTTTTAACTGTTTTCGATATATTTAAAGGATTTTATTCCCATACACGAGTCTATATATATATATGTGTGACATGCGTATTTTAATGAAACTGAAAGTTGAAATAGATAAATTAAGTGCTTTACAAGTTTTGGCACTACTAGTAATTTGGACATCAACATTGTAAGTTACTCATAATTAAGTTGCTTATAGGATACAAAAGCATAAATGTGTGTTTTTTTTTTAAATAATTTCTTTCAAGCTTATATTCTTAATTTAATGTGATGATTGACTCTAAATGTATGTTATTGTTGTTATTCTTCATGGTACTAAAAGCTTAAAATTTTGCAGGCTTTAGACACCTGTAATACTGCTGTTGTATGTCCTGTTTACTATGTCATGTTCACAACATTCACCATTATTGCCAGCATTATCATGTTTAAGGTAAGGGTTTATTTTTTATTTTTTTTATACATCCTTAATCCACTTATATGGGTAGGGATTGTGAGTAAATTGAGCTTTTAACCAACAAAAAAAAAAATATATATATATATATTACTTTTGAGTTTGACTAACCTTCTTATGGAGATGTGTTTGACTATTTTCATGAACATCACAAACACATTTATTTAGTTTATATGAATAAACGTGAACATAAATAGACTAAAAAATAAATTAACGGATCAAAGTTGATTCCTATACAATCCTACTTACAAAAATCTTGTGTTTTTGTATATAATAATGTATTTTTCTTTTTTGTTTTCTTAAAGGATTGGAATTCACAAGGTGGGACAGAGATTACAACAGAATTATGTGGATTTATTACAATTTTAGCAGGCACATTCCTCCTTCACAAAACCAAAGATATGGGAAAAAGTTCCAGTGGTCGACTCCCTGTTTATACATCTCTTGAACCAAATACAGTTTCCGAATCTAGATAGTTAGCCCTACAGGTTTGGAACTCGCATTTGGATTCTAATCCTTAGCTTTCTTGCATTTAGTATAGTACAAGAAAGATAAAAAAGAAAAGAAGAAGAAGAAGAAGAAGAGAGAGAGAGAGAGACAAACAAAAGTAGAATTAGGAGTTTTTTTTTAATTTGAGGTTTATGGACATTGTCTATGTGAAAAGTTGCAACTAAAATGTTTATGAAATAGGTTTTTTAGTTTCCTTCTGCTTTTTTATTTATAATTTTTTTCATAATATGTTTGAGTTTGATATTTAATTATTAGAACTAAAAACCCAATTCTCTACTAATAAATCAAACAATTGTTAGTTTTTGGTGTTATTTTTGAGGTCTTATGTATTTGACTTATGTTTATAGTGGTGACTGGTCAAAATTATAGGGTATATAAAAAACATTATCATTTATAACTATACATATATGATATGTATGTATGTATGTATGTATGTATGTAATGTATAGTCAGCTGAAGAATTTGTTTTGAGTTTATAGTGAGTTCAAAGTTTTTTATTTTATTATATTTTACAAATCCTTATAACCTAAATTTACATTTCAATTAGAATTTGAATCTAATAATGTATTATAAAAAATAATTACAAATACAATGATAGAAATTAAATATATTAAAAATTTCAAAATTCTACATATTGTGTCCATCAATCTAGCTAAGACTTGACTTGTACACAATAGTTGAACTTTATTTTTATGCAGTATTAATTACTTGGACATTTGCATTCAATGCCAAAGACTTAATACTTAATATTTTGTACACTATCATTTTTTTCCAAAATTAAATATATTAAAAATTTCAATTTAAATCATTATCATTTAAAATTCGATGTATAATTTTGCAATATAAGGTGATTTAAATCTTTGATAAATTATAGCATATTTATAAATTCAATATTCATTAACAAATTGATTTTATATTATAAGTTAAATTATTTTAAATAATTTTGAAATTTTTGTTGAGAGAGATCAATTTATTAATTTTTAAAATTGAAAGGGACTAAAAGAGTATGTACATCAATTTGATGTTTGAATTATTCGAGTTATTTAGATTATAATATTCAACTCGGAACTCCAATTGTAAATATTTTTAATAATATAAAACATAAAAAATATTAAAATTAAATAATAATATAGAAATGAAAATATTTCTCCAAATTTCTCACCCATATACACTCTAAGAAATCAAAACTGGAAGTGAAAATTTCTATATCTTCTATTATCAAAATTTCCACTCATTGTGTCCATCAATCTCTAATGTGACTTGACTCGTACACAATGGTTGGACGTTGTTTTTGTGCAATAAAAACTTAGATATTTGCATGCAATGCCAAAAACTTAAAGACTTAAAAGTCCTATAATATTTTAAACTATCATTTTTTCTGGTCCAAAATTAAATGTATTAAACATTCCAATTTAAAACTTACGAATTTAATTAGAACATCGTGAAGTTCAGGGATCAATTTAAAATTCGATGTATAGTTTTGAGATATAAGGTGAATTAATCCTTTGATAAATCATAACATATTTACAAGTTCGATACTCATTAACAAAGTGATTTTATATTATAAGTTAAATTTTATTTTTTTGTACCATAACAAAATTTACTTAAAAAAATTAAATTGTAATATTTTTATTTAAAAAATTAAATGATGTAGAAATAATTATATAGAACATAAAAATTGATAAAATTTACCTGAGTTTAAAATAATTTAAAGTTCAAATATTTGTAACATCCATATTAAAATTTACTTTATCAATAAGAAAAATGAGATGAATAAAATATTAAAATCTCATTCTTCAAATTTAAAATTAACAAAAAAGAAAAGCGTAAGGCAAATTAAGTGTAAATTTAACTACTTATTTCTAATACTAACAATAAATAATTTATGCTTTATGACTATCTGCTTTAAATAATAATTATTATCCCTTGCTTTAATTTGTTGGAAAAAATTGACCAAAAAGACTTCACTAAAATTGACCAAAAAGACTTGGAAATTGCATGCAATGGCAATCACTCGTAAACGTTGTTCTATGGAAACTACACATTTGTGTATAAATAAGTTGTATGCCAAACACAATCCTCCCTCACACCCACCCAACATGAACACTCTTCATTCGCTTATTTCACTCTCTCTTCTCATGCTTCCTTCCTCTTCTCTTGTCTTTTTTACTTCCTCAAACTCATCTCCCAATGCCATGCCTTGATGACCAGAGATCTACTCTGCTGCTATTGCAACATCATCTTTACTATGCCCCTCAATTTAATTTCTCTTCCAAATTTGAGCTTTGGGATCCCAACACTCATTGTTGCTCCTGGAAAGGGGTCACTTGTGATGCTCTTGGTCATGTCGTTGGCATTGATCTTAGTAACAAAAACCTTTCCGGTAGTTTTCACTCCATTTTCCGTCTACGTCATCTTCAACGCTTGAATTTTGCTAGAAACAACTTTAATACCACTTTGCTTTCTTATGGGTTTCACAAACTCCAAAATCTAACCCATCTCAATCTTTCAAGCTCACGTTTTGTTGGAAATTGGCCATCCATGCTGCTGTTATGTTTTTGTTGAGTGCATACGGCTTGTATGCATGCTGCATGCTGCAGCAACATGTTGACTGTTGTAGCTGCAATTTAGTTTAGTTTGGTTGAAAATGAACTTAGTTATTGATGTTTTGATAGGTTTAGGTGATGATTGAGCTGATAATTCAGCTTATTGATGTGTACAAGTAATGCTTAGCAAGTCCCTAGGCTACTAAGTGGGAGTAGGTAGTATTTGGTAATGTGTTTTGTTTTTCTTATTGAAAAAATTGAGCAAAATGAGCTGAAGCCATAGCTCCCTTGCTGCACATTTGTGAGCAAGTAAAAATACTGCCTTGTTCTGTCTTGTATTTCTTCCTCTGCTCTGCTCTTCCTTCAAAAATCCCCAACAATAGATAAAAGCTTGAACTTTAAGTATTTTTCCTTCATACTTTACCCGGGTATAATACGTTGCTGTTAGAGCTCTATTTGAAACTCTTACTTTACCCGGTGTAAGTGCACTCAAAAACCCAACAATTGGTATCTAGAGCTGTATTCTTAAGGGACCTGTTGTAGTTAAAACCAAAATCAGATGGCTTCATCAGGCTTCTCACCAGCTGCACCACCAGTCTTCAATGGAGAAGGCTATCACATATGGGTGGTTAAAATGAAGACACCAAAACAGGCATGGGATAGACTGAAGGAGGAGTTTCAAGGAAAGAATGTGAGCTTTCCAATGTGCAAGCTGCAAGCTTAGCAAGATGTCAAAGCTGCAAGCTTAGCAAGAAGTGATAGTTGTGAGCCTATTGAAGACACCAACTGAAGACAGTAAGCCAAAGTGCGAGCCTGTCAAAGGTGTATGGTTGCAAGCAGCAAAGTTGAAGACACCTGTTGAAGACAGTAAGCAAAAAAGCGAGCCTGTCAAAGGTGTATAGTTGCGAGCAGCAAAATGCAAGCCCGAGTGGGTGCAAGCCAAAAATGGCAGACTGAAGGCAAGCAAACTATACTTGCAAGCTGTTTATGCAAGAAGAAGCAGGACTGTAATAGGGAACAAGGCAAGATGTGTTGTCAGCCAAGGCTGTGAAGGAGAAGACTCCATTTGCCAAGGTTGAAAATGAAGTGCTTGTGCAGGGTCAGCTTGAAAGAAAGCATCTAAGGACTGCCAAAGCATCTAAGGACTGCCAAGTTCAAAAACTTGATGAATGAATGACATTTGCAGCATGGAGTCCAAGGAGGAGTGTTGGAAATTGGCCATCCATGCTGCTATTATGTTTTTGTTGAGTGCATACGGCTTGTATGCATGCTGCATGCTGCATGCTGCAGCAACATGTTGACTGTTGTAGCTGTAATTTAGTTTAGTTTGGTTGAAAATGAACTTAGTTATTGATGTTTTGATAGGTTTAGGTGATGATTGAGCTGATAATTCAACTTATTGATGTGTACAAGTAATGTTTAGCAAGTCCCTAGGCTACTAAGTGGGAGTAGGTAGTATTTGGTAATGTGTTTTATTTTTCTTATTGAAAAAATTAAGCAAAATGAGCTGAAGCCATAGCTCCCTTGCTGCACATTTGTGAGCAAGTAAAAATACTGCCTTGTTCTGTCCTGTATTTCTTCCTCTGCTCTGCTCTTCCTTCAAAAATTCCCAACAATAGATAAAAGCTTGAACTTCAAGCATTTTTCCTTCATACTTTACCCGGGTATAATACGTTGCTGTTAGAGCTCTGTTTGAAACTCTTACTTTACCCGGTGTAAGTGCACTCAAAAACCCAACACGTTTCCATGGCCAAATTCCAGTGGAGATCTCATACTTAACGAGGTTAGTCTCTCTTGATCTATCTAATCAAGGTTCTTGTTATCTGCGATACTACACCATTCTCGACCCATATTATGGCCGGTACAACTATTATGAACTACATCCTGAACTTGAACAACCACTTAAATTAGAGAAACCAAACTTCAAGACATTAATCAAGAATTTGAGGTTTCTCACAGAGCTTTATTTGGATGGTGTGGACATTTCAACTCAAAGTGCTAAATGGTGCGAAACCACATCTCTTGTACTTTCCAACCTGCTTGTGTTGAGTTTGTCAAACTGTGGTATGAAAGGTCCATTATGTTCTTCACTCTCAAGACTCTCTTTTCTTTCCAAACTTATCCTTGATGGGAACCCAATCTCTTATTTACCTCCCAATTTCTTGGTAAATTCCTCGCGTTTGGTTTCTCTCAGTTTAATTGCTTGCAATTTGAATGGGCATTTTCCAACCGGAATTCACTTATTGCCAAAAATTCAAAGCATTGACATTTCAGGCAATGACCAACTTATGGGTCAGTTGCCAGAATTTCCAGCAAACAATGCTTTACAGAGTTTGTTGCTTTATTTTACAAATTTCAGTGGAAAACTACCTGAACCGATTGGTAATCTTAAGTTCTTGACAGATTTAGATCTTTATGGTTGTAATTTTTTTGGACCCATTCTCGTCAATTGCAAATCTTAGTCACCTGGTCAACCTAGAGCTAGGACGGAACATGCTTTCTGGATCAATACATTCTTCTTTATTCACTCTTCCATCATTAAAGACCCTGTATCTTGGAGAAAATCAATTGGTTGGGAAAATCAATGACTTCCCTAATGCATCTTCTTCTTTTATTGAAGAATTATATATAGGCAATAATTATTTAACAGGACTAATCCCAAAGTCAGTCCTTCAACTTCCATGGCTTGAATGGCTTTATATTGAAGGAAATAGCTTTAGTTTTATGAAGCTTGACACGTCTGTCTGACTGAATAACTTGAGGGATCTGACGTTGTTCAACACAATCTTGTTAATTGAAAGCGACAACAGAAGTCTTACTTTTCCCCAATTAGAGAGACTAAGCTTAAGGTTGTGCAACCTTACTGAATTTCCAGAATTCATTAAAAGACAAGACAAGTTGGTTGAGTTAGATCTTTCTAACAACCATATCCATGGTTTTGTGCCCAATTGGTTGTGGAAGAGCAATCTTTCATGGGCAGACCTTTCTTTCTATATGATTGATTTTCCAAAACAGCTTCTCTTAAATGATGCAAACACATTTCCAATGTTGACAGAATTGAATTTGAGATCATGTAACATAAGTGCGTTTCCAGATTTCATCAAAATACAAGACAAGTTGGTTGACTTAGATCTTTCTAACAATCATATCCATGGTGTTGTGCCTAATTGGTTGTGGAAGAGCAACCTTTCAAGGGTAAACCTTTCTTTCAATGTGATATTGATTTTCCAAAACAGCTTCCCTTAAGTGATTTAAACTTCTCTTTTTCATTGTTGAGGAAATTGTATCTGGAATCTTGTAACATAAGCTCATTTCCGGAGTTCTTAAAGAGTCAAGAAAATTTAGAATATCTCAAACTTTCAAATAATAAAATAAGTGGTGCAATACCAAACTGGGTGTGGAAGAAAAGTTTGCGATATCTGCTTCTTGCTAATAACCATCTCTCAACTTTGGATCAACTTTTACCCAATCAGAGTTCAATTTCTTCACAGGACTCCTTGTATTTCGTCGCATCTTATAACAATTTGAGTGGCCCAATTCCAAATTGGTTATGCAATATGAGTCAACTTGACAGTTTTGATGCATCTTATAACAATTTCAATGGCCCAATTCCAAATTGCTTGGGCAATATGAGTGCTCTGAGTTGGTTGGGTTTGCAAAGAAATAACTTCAGTGGAATGTTACCAAAATTTTTAAAAGCAACCCAACTGCAGTTTCTCAAAGTTAGTGAGAATAGATTGGTAGGGAAGTTGCCCAGATCATTAGCAAAATGCACTCAACTTATGGTTTTGGATGTAGGAAGCAACATGATCAATGATACATTCCCTTTTTGGTTGGAGAAATTGACTTACTTGATGGTTCTAATATTGCGAGAAAACAGATTTTATGGTCAAATTAAACATTTGAAACATAAATCTGTTTTCCCAACTTTGGATGCATTGGACATTGCTTCAAACCAGTTTTCTGGTGAACTATCCATTGATTTCCTTCATGCCACTCAACTAAGGTCACTCAAAATAGGTGGGAATAAATTGGAAAGGAAGCTGTCGAGATCATTAGCCAATTGCACAGCACTTGAGGTTATCTAGACCTTGGAAATAATATGGTTCATGATACATTCCCATTTTGGCTAGAGAAGCTTCCTTCCTTGAAGGTTCTCGTTTTGCGAGTAAACAGATTCTACGGCACAATTTCAAAAATCGACACGGAACATGGGTTTCTAGAGCTACGCATATTGGACATTGGTTCCAATCATTTTTCAGGTGACTTGTCCATTGAGTTTTTGCAAAGTTTGAAGGAAATAATGCATTTAACAAATGAAGATAAAGCTAAGCTTGTTTATATTGGGGAGGACTATTATCAAGACTCTGTGACAATTGTTAACAAAGGGATTGAAATGTTCTACCAAAAGGTCTTGACAATTCTTACTTGTCTTGACCTTTAAAACAATAGTTTCCATGGGAGAATACCAGAAGAGATACAAATGCTGAGGTCACTCAGAGTGATGAACTTATCCAACAATGGCTTCTCTGGTGAAATCTCATTAGCACTTCAAAATCTAAAAGACCTTGAATTTTGGATCTCTCAAGAAACCAGCAGTCAGGGAAGATTCCTCCACAGCTTACAAGTCTAACTTTCCTGGCAGCATTGAACTTGTCATACAACCAACTTGAAGGAAACATACTACAAAGCAACCAATTCATTACATTTACAAATGATTCCTACCGTGGGAACCCAAAATTGTGTGGGCCGGCTGCCTCTGTCAATGAAATGCAATGAAGTTGATCTTCGAATGCACCACCTCCAGGGGAAGATGAAGATTCATGGTTATATGCTATGTCTACTTGGAAAATTGAGTTGATAGGTTATGCTAATGGATTTCTGGTTGGGCTATTTATTAGATATACAGTGCTGAATGAGTTGGGAAACAAATGGGTTGAGAAGTTCAAAAAGTGTGGGAAAAGGAATAGAAGAAGATGTAGGTGACTCCATCAGAATTCTTTTTTCAAAATTAGCTGGTAAGCATTAGTCTTTCTAATTTGAAAAGATAGTTGTTGAAAAATAATTTTTCTATCATATCGTACTTGTAGCATTGAAATTCATTTTCCAGATTCTATTGTAATTTTATGTATCATTTTGCAATGCAGGACATGGAATGTCTAGTCAGGAGGAATGTCGAGTCAGGAGGTACGTTATCTTTGAAGAAAATGGTAATTAGTTTCTTATGGCTACAAGCATTTTTCAATCACATGTTAGGCTTTAGGTCCGGGTGTAAAGGGTGGACCTGTTGGTCTGGGTTTTAGTGCAGCCTGACACTTGTTTTTATATTAGTCTATTTATCCTTTCAATGACAGTCTTATTACGTTAAAAATTACCATTCAATTAAACTTTGTATTGAATAATATGATAATAATAATTAAAATATAATGAAAGAAATTATGTGTTACAATCTAGTATGTTTTCCAATGTTAACCAAAGGCACTCCAACAGTGTTCCTCACAGGTGGATCAACAGGGTTGAATTTAGAAGTATTCTTTTTAGGATCGAAGTTCCCGAAACCTTGTGCAATGATATAGAAATCGTATCCATGAAGATGAATTGGATGATTCTCAGGTGTCACTATGCTTGTGTCTTGGAGCACAATTTTGTACCCTAAAAATGTTGGTATGGGTTAGAGGTGAGAGAGGTGACTGAGATGTTGAGGCTGATGTGGTTGGTGGTGGCAATGATGAAGGTGAGTGAAGAATGGTTAGTGATGGAGGATGCCTCCAGAGAGCTGGGAGCCGACAGTGTTGAAGAAAAATGGTGGAAAAAGAGCCCCCGGTTAGAAGCTTTGCTACAAATAAAATTGAGTTAAATTGAATTTACCACAAAATGTTGATTTGTATCCCGATGAAGTTTGGTGTCTATCGTAACCATTTTTTTGGAAAACGGGAATCGACTTAAGTTTTGGAAATGAAAATGAAAAATGGGAGTCGCCACCAATCCTTTTTGATGAGGTGTGATCGGATCACCTTAAATTAATCATTTTAATAAAAGTTAAGATTTACTAAAACGATAATTTTTTTTTGGTCTACGAAAATCAGAAAATGAGTTCGGGAGTCGGTTACGCACGAGGAAGGGTTAGCACCCTCGCTACGCCCAAAATTGGTACCTAGTTGATTAATTAGTGTCTTAGTGTCGAAGATTGAAAACTTGAAAGACTTTTGAAATGCGATCCTTCTTTATAAAAATGCTCAAGTGTTAAAGATCTTCTCGTCTCAAAATATGAAATGTCACATCCAGTAAGTTAGGACACGACATCTTGGATTTTTGAGAGCGAGCTTGCCTTTTATATAAAATTTGCGTATTTTAATTCATAAAAAGGGTATTCGATTATTTAGAGTAAACGAGAGAAATCGAAACCCAGTAAGTTAGGGCACGTTTTCTCTAATCCTCAAACACTGAATGTTGCCTTTATTTTTAAAAAAAAATTCTTATTTCGAGGTGACGAAATGTCATACCCGGTAAGTTAGGGCACAACACTTCGTATCTCCGAGAATAAGCGTTTTTCAAAACTCATATTGTGGTTTAAAGGAATATTCTGTTATTTGGATTAAATTAAAAAAATCGAAGCCCAGTGAGTTAGGGCACGGTTTTCTCGAAATTCCAAAAACGGGTCATTGCCTTCATAAAAGAAGTAATTTTGGGTTGGATAAAACATAAATTCGTAATAAAACGAGATAATAGAGAATGCATGAGCAAATAAAAATTTCAGTATTGACGGGCATAACATAAACACGAATGTGAACGGTAGCAATGATTAGAGCAAAAATAAATGAATAAAGCGAATAAAAAGAAGATAACGAATAAGCTAGGAAGTATTCGAAATTAAAAAGAACTAGTAATAAATAAACAATCATTATGTAAAACCAAAGAATGATAGTATAGTAATGATACTAGCAATATTAATAATAGTAATAATACAAGTAATAATTTTGGAATGATGTATGAAAGTGTATATATGTATGTGTATATATAAATAAGTAAATAATATGTAACGTGAGAAAATAAAATAAGTGTATTTAAAGAGTAATGAGTAAAAATATAATAATAATATAATTGCAGTAATAATGATAATAATAAAGTAATAAATCATAATGATAATAGCAATAATAATATAAGTAATAATATAAGTAAATATAGAGAGAATATGTATAATAACATAATAATACCTATATAAAATTAACTAACCTAATAACAAGATGATAATACTAGTAATAATAAAAAAGATGGAAAACAATAATAATATATTAATAAGAATAAAAACGATATATTTAAAATAACGATAAATAATAATAAATGATCATAATAATAATAGTAATGGTAATAGCATAATAGTATTAGAAATATACAATATATAGTATTAGAGGTAAATACATAATATATACATATTAGAAATAATCATAATATTAAAAACAACTATTAATAAACTACATAAATATACACATAATATATATGCATGTATTAAAAATAATATTAATGTTTTAAAAAAATAATTATTAATAATATTACATAAAAATATATATATTAAAACTAATAATGTAATATAATATAGAATAAAAATAAAGAAATAATAGTAATAATACGATTAATAATAGTGATAGTAACAATAATATATATACATGAATAGTACTAATAATAATAAAAATAATAGAATAATTAATTTTAATAATAAAGTAATTAAAAAAAGGATCGAATCAAATCAAGAATAAAAGACTTGGGGCGAAATTGAAATAAAAAAGAAAAAGGGACCTATTTCAACGTGCACAAATAGTGGAGGGACCAAAAACGAAATAAACCCCTCCACTCAAAACACAGAGCAGCATCGAGGACCAAATTGGAAAGTGCAACAAATTATAGGGACAATTTAAAATACATAAAAAAATGATTGAAAATCATAAAAAATGGAAGGACCAAAATGGGAAATATCCCAATAATTGAGGATACATGAATCCCCATCCCCACCAACGACACCGTTTTGTTTGGTGTTTAAAACACCCATTCTCTTTATTATTTCAGCCCTAATTTCATAAAAGAAAAGAAAAAAAAGCTAGAACGTTAAAGCTTCTCTCCCTCTCCTCTCCTACCGACAATCGTGAGCCCGCCGTCATTGCATCACCGCGCCACCACCGTATCGGTGGCTGGCAATGCTCAAGGGTGTGTGTTTAGCCCCTGATTCAACCATGTATAAAGGCTAAGATTTTTGAACCAAGAAAACCCGAAAATGAAGGGATCTCCACCCGTTTAGGGTTCGGCTCCGACGACGGAGGGAACAGCCGACGGTGTGACCCAGGGGTTCGGGTAAGTTTTCTCCCCTTCTTCTTTTTATTTCTTGTTCTTGAAGCTTAAAAGCAAAATCAAAAAAGAAAAAAAGAAAAAAAAGGGAAATCAGAAATTAAAAAAACGTAACCTTTTTCTTTTGTTTTTGCTCTTTTATTTCTGAAATTTGCTCTTTTATTTCTGAAATACGCCTGTGCACAAGAATGGGGATCCCCTTTTTTACAATTGCTTTCGGCTTCTGTTTTCAGCCGAATGAGATAGAATCCAAACCCCCCCATTCATGATTTTCGAATGGCTTTCTTATAGCCATCCCTTTTTTACAAATTTTATTATTATTTGTTGCTGTCTTTTCTCCTTTTTCTCTTTTTTAGGTGCAAGTGGAGCAAGTGGAGGTGTGGGTGGTGACAAATTTTGGTGGCTAGGGTTTTCCTTTTTGGCTGAAAATTAGTTAAGGTTGTAGGCTGATTTGGGCTTTGTAATTGGGTTTAGAGTTTAGTTTTGGGCCGGGCATAATTTGGGCTATACAGTGTCTACGTAAAAATAAATTAAAATATAATGAAATAAATGATGCATTACAATTTGGTGTGCTTTTTAGTGTTGGTAAACAATCCAAAACACTAGAAAATTGGAACTAACTTTAGATTTAAAAAAGAAAAAAATCCATATTTTAGATTTAAAAAATTATATGTTGTTTAATCTCATGGTGGTGGAATTTGTTTGATAAACTTTGAAAAATGAAACTTTTGAAATTGGAGTTAAAATTTTCAAATAGGGATAAAATTTTCAAATACGTGAATAGTACCGTAAATGGTCGTATTCCCCAAGTACGAACCTGGCTCTGGTACCAATTGTTGCGCGGAAGCGTGTGAAAGAGTAAAATTATTGTACTGAAAAATCACACTAAGTTCAATTCCCAGGAAAGAGAGGTAGATCACGAAAATCACTTAAATACCAAGTCTTTCCTAGTCAGAATATCCCTCTATCGTAATTTAATAGCACAATAAATCACTACAATCACATTCACAAAATATGCAAAACAAATAATAAAGAACACCAGAATTTTAACGAGGTTCAGCAAATTTTGCCTACGTCCTCGGGCACTACCAAATATATTTCACTCCAAAAATTACAAGTGAAATTTACAAATAGAGAGAGAGAATAATGCCTTAAGTAGAGAATGGCAATTATGGGATGAAGAAAGTAAGAAATGGTTAGGCTTATTTATAGTTGAGGTTCAAGGATCAACTTGCAATGTCCCTATACAATTAGGGACAAAAATTGCAATTATCCCATGCCAACTTTTAACCCAACTTGCCAACCAATATTACTTTCTACTTTCGGTGCCCACCCCATTTGACTTTTCAAACAATGGTGGGTTCCAATACGTGTGAAAGAGTAAAAATATTGTATTGAAAAATCACACTAAATTCAATTCCCAGAAAAGAGAGGTAGATCACAAAGATCATTTAAATACCAAATCTTTCCTAGCCAGAATATCCCTCTATCGTAATTTAATAGCACAGTAAATCACTACAATCACATTCACAAAATATGCAAAATAAATAATAAAGAACACCAGAATTTTAACGAGGTTCAGCAAATTTTGCCTACGTCCTCGGGCACTACCAAATATATTTCACTCCAAAAATTACAAGTGAAATTTACAAATAGGGAGAGAGAATAATGCCTTAAGTAGAGAATGGCAATTATGGGATGAAGAAAGTAAGAAATGGTTAGGCCTATTTATAGTTGAGGTTCAAGGATCAACTTGCAATGTCCCTATACAATTAGGGACCAAAATTGTAATTATCCCATGCCAACTTTTAACCCATTTTGCCAACCAATCTTACTTTCTACTTTCGTGCCCACCTTTTTTTACTTTTCAAACAATGAGTGGGTTCCAATACTAATCATGGTCGAGTCATAGTTACAGACATGGGACCTGAATAAGGTGCAACCATGGGTTGTCTTTCCTGTGGATCATACAGCCTTACAATTCCTTAATTTAACCAGCAGGAGTGGTGACACAGTTCATTCTCCGTTCATTCTCTGCGAGGTGATGACTCCGACAAGGTTTTATGTTATTATTGCTACTATTTTGTCTTTTCAATAATTTAGATTTAAGAAAATTTTCATAGATATATATATATATATATATATATATAGAATAAGGATGAGACAGAAAGACTAAAATATTGGCATCAATAAGAACACTAAGACCAATAAAATCTCATATTTCAAAATTATAGAAAAAAATAAAGATGCAAAGCAAATTAAGTGTGAATTGAAAAGCTTAATGCTAAGACTAAGAATAAATAATTCATACATTAAGACTAATAGCTTCATCATCATCATCCTTTGCTGTGATATGACTCTGGCTTGAATTTAAAGAAGCAAATATGAAGTACTGATAATACGAGAGAAAATTACTTAGCTAAGAGAAGAAATCATGTACTTCAACCAAACTATCTCAGTAAAAGACAAAAGAATTAAATTCATTCAAAACCAAAATTGTAGGGATTAGTTTTATAATTTGACTTAAAATTTCATTTCAATAGGAGGATGTAGGTTCGAGTGCACTGAAGTTGTATTATTCTCCTATTTATAGATTAGGGAGGAATTATGGATAGTTTTAAGCATTTTATAAAAAAACAGATTTGATCAGACTCTATAATGTAAAAAGTTGCTACTAAAAAGTTTTAAAAATAGAATTTTTAGTTTCCTTTTGTTTATTTATTATTATTTTTCATGATATCTTTTATGTATATTTGAAGTGTTTTGGGTTTGATTTTTAATTATTATAATCAAAAACTCAATTTTGTACTAATAAATCACCCCATTGTTAGTTTATAGTGTTATTTTTGAGGTATTATATATTTGTATTTGACCTATATTTATAATGGTGACTAGATCTGTTTTTGATATTTTTGAAACTCCAGGCGAAACAATAAATTGAGGTCTCATTTAAAAAATTATTAAATGTAATACAATAAAATAAAAATATATATTAATAATAAAATAAATAAAAAAATGAGTCCTTTTTATTTTATATTTTTTTATTGCAATTAATCTGAAGACTTAAAAAGTTAATTTTTTTTTTCACATTAAAAATTGGAAAAGGAAACTTTTTGAGCCCTGAACGGCCACACTTTCAAACTACTCAAGTCGGGCTGATGGTGACTAGAAAACAACCCAAAAAATTCCAATCAAATCTCATGCTCCAAAATGGAAAAACAAAAAGACATTGGTAAAGCAGAATAAGTGTGAAACATGAACAAATTGATATGAAAACTAAGAAGAGAGTATGAAAAATTTTAAAATTGTAATTTTAATAATTTTGGGTTTGTGTTATATTAGGATGACTTTAATATATGGGGAAGATTCATGGAAATTAAATGGGTTTGAAATCAATGATTTTCCAGTTTCTGTTTGTTGATTTTGGTGGATGTTTCCCACTACTTTTGCTTTTAATGCTTCCCATTATATAATTGGAAATTGGAATTACTTTTGCCACTCATTTCTCATGTTTCTTTGGCCTCCATAAAGTCTATTTTTTAAAGAATTTTTTGGCCAATAAAAGATTATTTGCATAAAGCAACAATGGGGTAATAGGCTGCAATATTTCCACATGCCTCTCAAACATTTTACTCCAATTTTATGTATTTTTTTAATTTAATATCTAATTATTTTTATTTTTTATTTTTAAAAATAACATATTTTTTAATGTTTAAATTTGATATTTGATCCATATACTTTAAAAGTTAAAGATTCAATTTTTCTACTTTTTCAATTTAAAAATCATAATCAAACCATTATCGTCGTTAATAGTTTCTGTCAAAATTTGTCAATTTAATATGTTTATTTCTACCAATTATATGTCACGTCATATGATGATACGTTAATCAAAATTCCAAGTCGAGAAAATACTTGCAATTTAATGATTGCATTGAATTTTTTAAAAAATAAAGTAAGAAGACTTAATTTTTAACTATTTAATTATATGAACTAAATCATAAATTTGGCCAAAATACAAGAACTAACAACATAATTTAACCAAAATTTAAATATTTTAATTAATTTAAGGGCTTTATTAAAATATTTTAAAAAAATTTCTATATTAGCTTTACTTTTGTAAATAATGATAGGAATATTGGAACTAATTATTGAGTAAAAAAATAATGTTGTATGGAAGCTACAAATTTATGTATAAAATGTTGTATGCCAAATCTTGAATTTAGAGTTGAGCCCATAATTTGAGGTGTTGGATTTAATTAAACCTTTTGGTAGATCATAACATATTTGTAAGTTAGATACTATTTAATAAATTAGGATTTAAGAGTACTCATTATCGGGTAAAAAGACTAGAAAATTAGCATGCATGCCAAAGAAAAAAATATGTTAATTCTAAAAGATACTTAATTTTATCCTTCAGCAAATTATCTCCATCTCATTTATCTTTTATCATTTTTATAAATGTTAGATCGAATTGAGCGAAAAAAATTCGAGTTAATTGAGCTGATAAGTCTTATTTATCATCCTAACTCGATTTGACATTTTTTTCAAATTAAGTTGAGTGAAATGACATAAATTTGAAACCATATATATTTGATTTTTTTTTCAAAAAAAATATTACAATTTTAAAAATATATATAAAATTTGAAATTTTTATAAATATTTTGAAATTTAAAAATTATTTTGAAATTATTTTGTAATTTTTGTTGAGAGATCGATTTGCTAATTTTCAAAATTGACAAGGATCAAATGAGTATTTATACCAATCTGGTATTCAAATTATTTAAGTTATTCAAATTACAAAATTCAACTCGATTCAAACTCGAAACTCGAATTACTTATTCGAGTTGACTAGAATAATTCGAGTTGACTAGAATAATTTAATTCGATTGACTCAAGATTCAAATTTTTTTCAATTCTTTTAATCAAATTCAAATTTCCTCACCTCGAATCATTTCACTAGTCACATTTGCATTAAAAATTTTAAAATTGTGAGTACATCATTTCAAAATGTTAGTGTTTGAAATTATTTCGTATGGATAAATAATTTCCTAAAAAAATTAGGTTAATGAAATTTAATAAATTTAAAAAATAATTATAAAATCATGATTGACGGATGTGTTTTAACGATTATCCTTTGATTGGATTAGACGGCAAGTTAATATGGCGGCCCATCGCTCAGCTAAGACAATTTTATGTTGACAGTTTTATTCATTATGTTGTTCCGAGTTGTATTCTGAACATTCTTGTTCATGATTGTTGTGCGGAAGCGTGTAAAAGAGTAAAATTATTGTACTAAAAAATCACACTAAGTTCAATTCCCAGGAAAGAGAGGTGGATCACAAGGATCGCTTAAGTACCAGGTCTTTCCTAGCCAGAATATCCCTCAATCGTAATTTAATAGCACAATAAATCACTACAATCACACACACAATTCATGCAGAATAATACAATAAAGAACACAAGAATTTAACGAGGTTCAGCAAATTTTGCCTACGTCCTCGGGCACTACCAAATATATTTCACTCCAAAATACAAGTGAGAATTTACAAAGAGAGAGAGAGAAAACAATGCCTTAAGTAGAGAATGGCAAGTTTGAGATACAGAATGAGAGATGGTTATGCCTATTTATAGTTGAGGTTCAGGGATCAACTTGCAAAGTCACTTTACAATTAGGGACCATATATTGCAAATATCTCAGATTTTATTATGCCAATATCTCGATACCCATATCTTTGACTTTCCAATATTTGATACCCATATCTTTGACTTTCCAATATTTGATACCCATATCTTTGACTTTCTATTATTTGATACCCATATCTTTGATTTTCCATAAATATGGATAATTCCCAATAATGATGCTAAGTTGCCTAGTGTAGGTGAGGGACGTAGGACTAGGTGTATGAGGGGAGTTTCTTGACTTGGGGTTTAGGTTAGTCCTTCTTTACATTGGGTTGTGTTTTTCGTTTTCTATGAAATTAAGTGCTTATTCTAACATATATATTAAAAATGAATATATAAAAATATGTAACAGCAATAATTAATTTTTTAAATTATATAAATATTTTTAATAATATAAAACATAAAAAATATTAAAATTAAATAATAATATAGAAATGAAAATATTTCTCTAAATTTCTCACCCAAATATACTCTAATGTGACATGACCTGTACACAATGGTTTGATCGTTGTTTTTGTGCAATAAAAACTTAAGACTTAAGGCCTATAATATTTCATACTATCATTTTTTCTGGTCCTAAATTAAAGATATTAAGATGTTACAAATTTAATTAGAACATCATGAGGTTTAGGGATCAATTTAAAATTTGATGTATAGTTTTAAGATGTAAATTGAATTAATCATTTGATAAATCATAACATATTTACAAAATTGATACTTATTAACAAATTGATTTTATATTATAAGTTAAATTTTTTTTTGGTGTTATAACAAAATTTACTTTAAAGATTAAATTGTAATTTTTTATTTAAAATAAATAAATACTGTAGAAATCATTATGTACAACATAATTATTACTATAATTTTGTATTTTTTAATGATTTAGATTTAAAAAAGTAAAATTAAAAGATTATTTAGAGTGGGTATGAAAACTGAAACCTTGACATTAATAAGAAGAATAAGACCAATAAAATATTAAAATCCCATAATTCGGAATTAAAATTACCAAAAAGACAAAAAAAAAGCAAGGCAAATAAAGTTTGAATTTAACAAATTATTACTAACACTAAGAATAAATAATAATATTATATCCCTTGCTTTAGTATGTTGGAAAAGGTTGACCAAAAAGACTTAATTAAAGTGGTGGAACATTATTTTGATGCAGTATTGATTGGGCAAAAAGACTTAGAAATTGCTTGGCATTGCAATGCCAAACATGAAAACTACACATTTGTCTATAAATATGTTGTATGCCAAGCACAATCCTTCTTCACACCCAACAAACATGAACACTCTTTATTCCCTTATTTCACTCTTCCTCTTCTCATGCTTCCTTTCTCTTGTCTTGTCTTTTTCACCTCCTCAAACTCATCTCCCTAAGCAATGCCTTGATGAGCAGAGAGCTCATCTGCTGCAATTGCAGCATCCCCTAATTTTACTTTCTCTTCCAAATTTGACCTCTGGGATGTCAACACTGATTGTTGTTCTTGGGAAGGAGTCACTTGTGATGCTTATGGTCATGTCGTTGGCATTGATCTTACTTACAAAAACCTTTCAGGCAGCTTTCACTCCATGTTCGATCTCCATCATCTTCAACACCTTAATCTTGCTGGAAACAACTTTAATACCACTCTGTTTTCATATGGGTTTGATAAACTCCAAAATCTAACTCATCTCAACCTTTCAAGCTCATGTTTCCACGGCCAAATTCCAATGAAGATCTCACACTTAACAAGGTTAGTCTCTCTTGACCTATCTTATCAAGATGATTGCTATTGGAGAAATGGTTATCATTATTATTTACCAGGTCTTAAATTAGAGAAACCAAACTTCAAGACATTAATCAAGAATTTGAGGCTTCTCACAGAGCTTTATTTGGATAGGGTAAAAATTTCAACTCAAAGTGCTAAATGGTGTGAAACCACATCTCTTGTACTTTCCAACCTGCGTGCGTTGAGTCTGTCGTACTGTGGTTTGAAAGGTCCATTATGTTCTTCACTCTCAAGACTCTCTTTTCTTTCCAAACTTATCCTTGATGGGAATCCAATATCTTATTTACCTCCCAATTTCTTGGAAATTTCCTCTCGTTTGGTTTTTCTCAGTTTAATGGATTGCAATTTGAGTGGCCATTTTCCAACTGAAATTTTCTTATCGCCAAAAATTCAAAGCATTGACATTTCAATCAATGAATTTCTCAATGGTCAGTTGCCAGAATTTTCATCAAACAACTCTTTACAGAGTTTGTCGCTTTCTTATACAAATTTCAGTGGAAAACTACCTAAATCTATTGGTAATCTTAAGTTCCTGAAAACTTTACATCTTTCTTCTTGCAACTTTTTTGGACCCATTCCATCCTCAATTGCAAATCTTAGTCACCTGGTCAACCTATATCTAGGAGGTAACAAGCTTTCTGGATCAATACATTCTTCTTTATTTACTCTTCCATCGTTGAAGACCTTGTATCTTGGAGACAATCAATTGGTTGGGAAAATTGATGAGTTCCCCAATGCATCTTCTTCTTTGATTCAAGAATTAAGTATAGGAAAAAATTATTTAATAGGACCAATCCTGAAGTCAGTCTTTCAACTTCCATGGCTTGAATGGCTTTATATTGAAGGCAATAGCTTCAG
This sequence comes from Gossypium hirsutum, assembly GCF_007990345.1. Lineage (NCBI taxonomy): Eukaryota > Viridiplantae > Streptophyta > Magnoliopsida > Malvales > Malvaceae > Gossypium > Gossypium hirsutum. The sequence goes on from NC_053425.1 coordinate 2,407,497, forward strand.
TTCCATGAAGCTCGACATGTCTGTCCGACTGAATAACTTGAGGGATCTGACGCTGTTCAACACAAGCTTGTTAATTGAAAGTGACAACAGAAGTCTTACTTTTCCCCAATTAGAGAGCCTAAGCTTACCGTCATGCAACCTTACTGAATTTCCAGAATTCATTAAAAGACAAGAAAAGTTGGGTTCTCTAGATCTTTCTAACAACCATATCCATGGTTTTGTACCGAATTGGTTGTGGAAGAGCAGTCTTTCATGGGTAGACCTTTCTTTCAATATGATTGATTTTCCAAAACAGCTTCCCTTGAGTGATGCGAACTTCTCTTTCCCAATGTTGACAGAATTGCATTTGACATCCTGTAACATAAGTTCGTTTCCAGAGTTCATCAAAACACAAGACAAGTTAATTTCTCTGTATCTTTCTAACAATCGTATCCATGGTGTTGTGCCTAATTGGTTGTGGAAGAGCACTCTTTCAAGGGTAGACCTTTCTTTCAATGTGATTGATTTTCCTAAACAGCTTCCTTTTTCAATGTTGAGGGAATTGGATCTGGAATCTTGTAACATAAGCTCATTTCCAGAGTTCTTAAAGAGTCAAGAAAATTTAGAATATCTCGAACTTTTCAAATAATAAAATAAGTGGTGCAATACCAAACTGGGTGTGGAAGAAACGTTTGCTTTATTTGTACCTTGCAAATAACTCTCTCTCATCTTTGGATCAACTTTTACCCAATCAGAGTTCAACTTTTTCACAAGGCTCTTTCCATTTCCACGCATCTTATAACAATTTGAGTGGCCCAATTCCAAATTGGTTATGCAATATGAGTCAACTTAGCACTTTCTATGCATCTTATAACAATTTCAATGGCCCAATACCAAGTTGCTTATGTAATATGAGTCGACTTAGCGATTTTGATGCATCTTATAACAATTTGAGTGGCTCAATTCCAAATTGCTTGGACAATATGAGTCAACTTGGCACTTTCGATGTATCTTATAACAATTTGAGTGGCCCAATTCCAAATTGCTTGGGCAATATGAGTGCTCTGAGTGAGTTGGGTTTGCAAGGAAATAACTTCAGTGGAATGATACCAAAATTTTCAAAAGCAACCCAACTGCAATTTCTGAAAGTTAGTGAGAATAGATTGGAAGGGAAGTTGCCCAGATCATTAGCAAAATGCACTCAACTTATGGTTTTGGATGTAGGAAGCAACATGATCAATGATACATTCCCTTTTTGGTTGGAGAAATTGACTTACTTGATGGTTCTAATATTGCGGGAAAACAGATTTTATGGTCAAATTAAACATTTCAAACATAAATATGTTTTCCCAAATTTGGATGTATTGGACATTGCTTCAAACCAGTTTTCTGGTGAACTATCCATTGATTTCCTTCAATCCACTCGACTAAGGTCACTCAAAATAGGTGGGAATAAATTGGAAGGGAGGCTGTCAAGATCATTAGCCAATTGCACAGCACTTGAAGTTCTGGACCTTGGAAATAATATGGTTCATGATACATTCCCATTTTGGTTAGAGAAGCTGCCTTCCTTGAAGGTTCTCGTTTTGCGAGCAAACAGATTCTACGGCACAATTACAAAATTCGACATGAAACATGGATTTCCAAAGCTACGGTATTGGACATTGCTTCCAACAATTTTTCAGGTGACTTGTCCACTAAATTTTTGCAGAGTTTGAAGGCAATGGCGAAGATGACTAATGACGAAAAAGCTAAGCTGGATTATATCGGAGAGAATTATTATCAAGACTCTGTGACAATTGTTAACAAAGGGATTGAAATGTTTTACCAAAAAGTCTTGGCAATTCTTACTTGTCTTGACCTTTCCAACAATAGTTTCCATGGGAGAATACCAGAAGAAATACAAATGCTGCGGTCACTCAGAGTGATGAACTTATCCAACAATGGCTTCTCTAGTGAAATCCAACTATCACTTCAAAATCTAAAAGACCTCGAATCTTTGGATCTCTCAAGAAACAAGCTGTCAGGGAAGATTCCTCCACAACTTACAAGTCTAACTTTCCTGGCAGCATTGAACTTGTCATACAACCAACTTGAAGGGAGCATACCACAAAGCAACCAATTCATTACATTTACAAATGATTCCTACCGTGGGAACCCAAAATTGTGTGGGCTGCCTCTGTCAAGGAAATGCAATGAAGTTGGTCTTCCAATGCCACCACCTCCAGGGGAAGATGAAGATTCATTGTTATATGCTATGTCTACTTGGAAAATTGCGTTGATAGGTTATGCTAGTGGATTGGTCATTGGGTTATGTATTGGATATACAGTACTGAATGAGTTGGGAAACAAATGGGTTGACGAGTTCAAAAAGTGTGGGAAAAGAAATAGAAGAAGATGTAGGTGAGTCCATCAGAATTATTGTTTCAAAATTAGCTGGTAAGCATTAGTCTTTCTAATTTGAAAAGATAGTTGTTGAAAAATAAATTTCTCTATCATATCGTACTTGTAGCATTGACATTCATTTTCCAGATTCTATTGTAATTTTATGTTACCATTTAACAATGCAGGACATGGAATGTCCAGTCAGGAGGTACGTTATCTTTGAAAAAAATGGTAATAGTTTCTTATGACTACAAGCATTTTTTCTCTTAATATATATTGACAAAGTTCACTATCATATCATATTGTATTTGTTCTAGTGGCAATGTCAAATTTACCTTGTTGAAGTGCATAGGTACTTGATCCAAGACATGGAATGAACAGTTATGAGGTACATGAAGAATCTAGGCAATGATCCTAACAATGATCTTAACAGCTGAGGAGATTTGATGGCATGATGCTGATGAAAGCCATATCTGATGGACATTGGACTGATTGTGTAAAGAGACGCAGATACTGCAACTCCCATCGGTTGCTCTTCCAAAGAGACATTAGCTTTATATTTTATCAATCATGTGTTGGGCTTTAGGTCCGGGTGTAAAGGGTAGACCTGTTGGTCCGGGTTTTAGTTTAGCCTGACATTTGTTTTTATACTAGTCTATTTATCCTTTAAATGATAGTTTTATTCCTTCAAAAAATTGCTGTTCAATTAAACTTTGTCTGTAATAATACGATAAAAAGAATAATTAAAATATAATGAAAGAAATTACGTTTTACAATCTGGTATGCTTTCCAATGTTGGCCATAGGCTAACAATATCTCACCCTATTATTACAATGTACACATACTTTTTAGCGAAATTTATCCAATGAAACAGAGGATTAAACTAGTTTCACAGATGCAGGGAAGAATTGGTATGCTACAATACTAAGAAAAATACTAATAACAGAAAAATGGTAATGGAATCACCCTTGTTATTGGGCTTATGAATTTCATTGATTACGGCGTGATAACTGATGAATTCTCTAAACATATGGGCAAATCTGGCGGCGGCGGTGCTAACCTCCTTTTGTATTTTTATTGGATCCTGCTATATAGGAGCTTGGAGAGGAGGAGTATGTGCTCCTCATAGAGCTGCGGTGCCATGGCTGTGCGGAATGGTGCCGAGGAATGTACTGCTGCAGGCGGTTATTTGCCAGTGTCCTTGTGCAGGTAGCTGGCCATTTGTGGAGACCACAAAAAATAAAAATTAGCCGTGTTTTGATCTAATAAAAAAAAGAAATTCATATTTTAGATTTAAATAATTATATATTCTTTAATCTCATTGGGTTTCAATTGGTTTGGTAAATTTTGAAATAAAAAAATAAAATAAAAAACCTTTTGGAATTGGAATTAATTTTTTCAAAGAATTAAAAAGTTGCTAATAATATACGATATCTCGTGAATCTCATTTGTCTTTTCATAATTTCAATTAAAACTAAAGAAGTATGAATAAAGAAATTGCTAAGAAGAGAAGAATTGTAAACATTGTATCATCAAAATTTCCACTACTTTTTTTTACCATCAATCAATCTCAACGACCTAACAAACTTGGTAAACATTGTTTTCATGCCGCAATGAAGAGACAAAAAGATTTAGGCATTTGCATGCGATGCCAAAGGCTAAGACTAAGTCTAATAATATCTTATCTTATCATTTTCTTTACCAGTCCAAAATTAAAAATTTTTAAAAAAATTTTAAATTAAAACATTAATAATAGTTAACTAGAATAGTTTAAAGTTTAGATACAAATTTAAATCCAACTCATAGTTTGGGGTAAATAAATTGCAACACTAAAATATTAATCATATAGAATAAAGATGAAGCAAAATGACGAAAATATTGGAATTAATATGACTAAAAGGACAATAAAATCTCATAATTCAAAACTATGGGGCATTTTGGATAGTCTTGACCAGGTTTGGAAGTTTAGATGTCGAGATGTTTTGTTAGAAACATATTGTTTGGTAGCGCTACACCATATTAAGGGAAACCCGATGAGACATCAGCAAGAATCACATGTCGTTAATGCGATTCGAGATTAATTTTAATATGTTGAGAAAGTTGAGGGAAATCATAACCTTTGAATCTTGAAGACCGAAAAGATGCCCGGAATTACTTTCCCCGTCTTTTTTAATGTTTGTCCTTGGATGGTAATGAATACTAATATTTAGATTTAAATATTTTAATTATTATTTATAATGAATTTGGAATAGATGTAAATATTAATCTTTGAATTTATGGTATCCAAATTAGTTTTAGTTTTAATTATTAAAGTAAGCGGAGATGGTAAGGATCTTTTTTACCTTAATCTATGGGTCATGATTTGATCTTTCCTTTGGGTATGAAGTAACTTTAAAACTCGTGGCATACCAAAAAATTAAAACTAAGGCTAATAAAATCTCATATTATCATTTTCTTTGTTAGTCCAAAATAATATATATATATATTAAAAAATTTTAAGTTAGACAATTATTGATAAATTAAGGACTTAATTGAAATATTTTAAAATTTAGATATTGATTTATAATCTAATCCATTATTCAGGGGGAAAAGATCAGAACCTTGGAATATTTTTCATATAGAATAAAGATGGAGAAAAAAAGAATGGTCTCCATTTCTTTCATTTTAATTAACTTTAAGGAAGCTTCAAAGTAAAAATTTAAATATGTTTCTTCCCAATAAAACATATTAACAACTTAATGTAAATAATGATTTGAATATTGGAATTAATTATTAAATAAAATAATAATGTTGTATGTAAACTACAATTTTATGTATAAAAATGTTGCATGAAAACAATCCTCCTCCATACCCAACCAACATGAAGACTCTTCATTCCCTTGTTTCACTTTTTCTACCTTTGTTCTTTCTCTTCTCATTCTCTCTTTCTTAATCTCATCTCCCCAAGCAATGCAAAATAATAATAAAATTTATTATAGTTTTTAAAAAATATAAAATTTGGAATTTTTATGAATATTTTAAAAATTATTTTTAAATTATTTTGTAATTTTTGTTGAGAGAGATTAATTTGTTAAATTTTAAAATTGACAGGGACCAAAGGAGCATGTACACCAAAATTAAAGATATTAAAAATTTTAATTTAAACCATTGTGATTTAAAATTCGATGTATAATTTTGAGATGTAAAGTGAATTAACTCTTTGATAAATTATAATATATTTACAAATTCGATACTCATTAACAAATTGATTTCAAATTATAAGTTAAATTTTTATGTGTTTGGTGCCATAAAAAATCTTATTTAAAAAATTAAATTGTAATTTTTTTATTTAAAAAAATTAAATGATGTAGAAATAATTATATATAATATAAAAAATGATAAAATTTACCCGAGTTTAAAATAATTTAAAGTACATTATTTGTAACATCAATTTTTTTTTCTAAAAATTCAACACCTAAAATATATAATATAAACTCAAAATATCGGTTGAATTATCATCTTTGCTCATTCTATGGGTTTAAAGTACATTATAATTGCTATAAATTAGTCTTTTTTAATGACTTAGATTTAGACGATTATATATAGAGAGTAAGGAGTGGGCAAGAAAACTAAAACCTTGGCATTAATAAGAAAAAATGAGATGAATAAAATATTAATATCTCATTCTTCAAAATTAAAATTAACAAAAAAGAGAGACATAAGGCAAATTAAGTGTGAATTTAATAACCTATTTCTATTACTAACAATAAATAATTTATGCTTTAAATAATAATAAAAAAATTATCCGTTGCTTTAATATGTTGGAAAAAAAAATTGACCAAAAAGACTTAACTAAAGTGGTGGAACAGTATTTTGATGGAGTCTTGATTAGGCAAAATGACTTAGAAATTACATGCTATGCCAACCACTTTCATTCCCTACCTTACTCATATATATTGTTCTATGGAAACTACACATTTGTGTATAAATAAGTTGTATGCCAAACACAATCCTCCTTCATACCCAACCAATATGAAGACTCTTCATTTCCTTGTTTCACTTTTTCTACCTTTCTTCTTTCTCTTCTCATCCTCTCTTTCTCAATCTCATCTCCCTAAGCAATGCCTTGATGACCAGCGAGCTTATCTGCTGCAATTGCAACATCATCTTTACTATGCCCCTAATTTTACTTTCTCTTCTAAATTTGAGCTTTGGGATCTCAACACTCATTGTTGCTCTTGGGAAGGAGTCACTTGTGATGCTCTTGGTCATGTCATTGAACTTGATCTTAGTAACAGAAACCTTTCCGGTAGTTTTCACTCCATTTTCAATCTCCATTATCTTCAACACTTGAACCTTGCTGGAAACAACTTTAATACCACTTTGCATTCTTATGGGTTTGACAAACTCCAAAATCTAACCCATCTCAATCTTTCAAGCTCATGTTTCTATGGCCAAATTCCAGTGGACATCTCATACTTAGCAAGGTTAGTCTCTCTTGATCTATCCAATCAAGATTCTTGTTATCTGAGATACTACACCATTCTTAACCCATATAATGGCTATGATCTATTGCCTTACGAACTTGAACGACCTCTTAAATTAGAGAAACCAAACTTCAAGACATTAATCAAGAATTTGAGGTTTCTCACGGAGCTTTATTTGGATAGTGTTGACATTTCAACTCAAAGTACTAAATGGTGTACAACCGCATCTTTAGTACTTTCCAATCTGCATGTGTTGAGTCTGTCAAACTGTGGTTTGAAAGGTCCATTATGTTCTTCACTCTCAAGACTCTCTTTTCTTTCCAAACTTATCTTTGATGAGAACCCAATCTCTTATTTACCTCCCAATTTCTTGGAAATTTCCTCTCGTTTGGTTTTTCTCAGTTTAATGGATTGCAATTTGAGTGGCCATTTTCCATCTGAAATTTTCTTATCGCCAAAAATTCAAAGCATTGACATTTCAATCAATGAATTTCTCAATGGTCAGTTGCCAGAATTTTCATCAAATAATTCTTTACAGAGTTTGTCGCTTTCTTATACAAATTTCAGTGGAAAACTACCTGAATCAATTGGAAATCTTAAGTTCCTGACAAATTTAGAGCTTGATGATTGCAATTTTTTTGGACCCATTCCATCCTCAATTGCAAATCTTAGTCACCTGGTCAACCTAGATCTAGGCGGTAACAAGCTTTCTGGATCAATACATTCTTCTTTATTTACTCTTCCATCGTTGAAGACCTTGCATCTTGGAGACAATCAATTGGTTGGGAAAATCGATGAGTTCCCCAATGCATCTTCTTCTTTGATTCAAGAATTAAGTATAGGAAATAATTATTTAACAGGACCAATCCCAAACTTAATCCTTCAACTTCCAAGTCTTGAACGACTTTATATCGAAAGCAATAGCTTCAGTTCCATGAAGCTTGACATGTTTGTCCAACTCAAGAACTTAAAGGGTCTCGACCTATTCAACGTAAGCTTGCTAATTGAAGGCAACAACAGAAGTCTTACTTTTCCCCAATTAGAGAGCCTAAGCCTAAGTTTATGCAACCTTACTGAATTTCCAGAAGTCATTAAAAGACAAGACAAATTGATTTCTCTGGATCTTTCTGACAATCATATCCATGGTGTTGTGCCTAATTGGTTGTGGAAGAGCACTCTTTCATCATTAGACCTTTCTTTCAATGTGATTGATTTTCCAAATCAGCTTCCCTTAACTGATGCAAACTTCTCTTTCCCGATGTTGAGGGAATTGAATCTGAGATTCTGTAACATAAGTGCGTTTCCATAGTTCTTAAAGAGTCAAGAAAATTTAGAAGAACTCGACCTTTCAAATAACAAAATAAGTGGTGCAATACCAAACTGGGTGTGGAAGAAACGTTTGCATTATCTGTTTCTTGCTAATAACCATCTCTCGTCTTTGGACCAACTATTGGAACCCACCCATTGTTTGAAAAGTCAAAAAGGGTGGGCACCGAAAGTAGAAAGTAAAATTGGTTGGCAAGTTGGGTTAAAAGTTGGCATGGGATAATTGCAATTTTGGTCCCTAATTGTATAGGGACATTGCAAGTTGATCCTTGAACCTCAACTATAAATAGGCCTAACCATTTCTTACTTTCTTCATCCCACACTTGCCATTCTCTACTTAAGGCAATTGTTCTCTCTCCCTATTTGTAAACTTTCACTTGTATTTTTGGAGTGAAATATATTTGGTAGTGCCCGAGGACGTAGGCAAAATTTGCTGAACCTCGTTAAAATTCTAGTGTTCTTTATTTTTGTTCTGCATATTTTGCAAGTGTCATTGTAGTGATTTATTGTGCTATTAAATTACGATAGAGGGATATTCTGGCTAGGAAAGATCTGGTATGTAAGCGATCCTCGTGATCCACCTCTCTTTCCTGGGAATTGAACTTAGTGTGATTTTTCAGTACAATAATTTTACTCTCTCACACGCTTCCGCGCAACAATTGGTACCAGAGCCAGGTTCGTACTTGGGGAATACGACCGTTTATGGTACTATTCACGTATACGGCACTATTCACGTATACGGTACTATTTACGTATACGGAACTATTCACGTATACGGTACTGTTCACGTATACAGTAGTTGGGATTGAGGAGAAAATGGCAGCAGCATCGTCATCAGCAAGGACTACTGTGACAAATGCAAAATTTGAAGTAGAGAAATTTGACGGTACCAATAATTTTGGTATGTGGCAGTGTGAGATCCTGGATGTCTTATGTCAGCAAGAGCTGGATATAGCCCTTGAAGAAAAACCTGACAAGATGGATGACAAGGAGTGGGCCAAGATCAATAGACAGGCGTGTGGTACAATCCGCCTATGTTTGGCCAAAGAGCAGAAGTACTCCGTCATGAGGGAGACATCAGCGAAGAAGCTGTGGGATACATTGGAAGAAAAGTTTCTAACGAAAAGTCTTGAAAATAGGCTTTATATGAAAAAGAAACTTTTTCGGTTCACGTATGCACCCGGTATGTCGATGAATGACCATGTGAACTTATTCAATAAAATTTTAGCAGACTTGCTAAATTTGGATGAGAAATTTGAAGATGAAGACAAGGCATTATTGTTGTTGAATTCCCTTCCTGATGAATATGATCATCTTACCACCACATTGCTTCATGGGGAAGATTCAATCACATTTGATGCAGTCTGTAGTGCGTTGTATAGATCTGAGACTCGAAAGAAAGATAAAAGAGATCACAGAGATACAACTGCAGAAGTCTTAACAGTAAGAGGTCGTTCACACAGCAGCAAACCTGGTAGAAGGGGTAAGTCCAAAGGGAGACCCGCCAAAGATGAATGTGCCTTTTGTCGTGAGAAAGGGCATTGGAAAAAGAATTGTCCTAAGTTACAAAAGGGCAAGTCTATTTCTAATGCATGTGTAGCGGAGCATGATGAGGAGTCAGACTTTAGCTTGGTTGGCATGGCAATGGCATGTCAAACGGATGAGTGGATATTGGATTCGGGATGTACTTACCATATGTGTCCTAATAAGGACTGGTTTTCTAGTCTTGAAGAACTAGAAGGTGGAGTTGTTTTTATGGGCAATGATAGTACCTGTAAGACAATGGGTGTAGGTACAATCAAATTGAAGAACCATGACGGCTCAATCCAAGTTCTGACAGATATTCGCTATGTACCCAGCTTGAAGAAAAATCTCATCTCATTAGGGGCCCTAGAATCTAAAGGGCTCACAATCACTTTGAGAGATGGATTACTAAAGGTAGTAGCTGGGGTATTGACGGTGATGAAAGGCACTAGAAGAAATAACTTGTACTATTTAAATGGAAGTACAGTTATTGGATCAACATCAACAACTTCTGCGAAAGATGCAGATTCAGAGGCTACCAGGTTATGGCATAGGCGATTGGGACATGCTGGTGAAAAAGCTTTGCAGACTTTGGCGAAGCAAGGCTTGTTGAAAGGTGCAAATTCTTGCAAATTGGAATTCTGTGAACATTGTGTTCTGGGCAAGCAGACGAGGGTAAAATTTGGTTCAGCAATTCACAATACGAAAGGAATTCTGGACTATGTTCACAGTGATGTGTGGGGACCTACCAAAGTGGCTTCTTTGGGAGGTATGCACTATTTTGTCACTTTTCTTGATGATTATTCAAGAAAAGTATGGGTGTATCTAATGAAAAGAAAAAATGAAGTTTTGGATGCATTTCTGAAGTGGAAGAAGATGGTGGAGACTCAGACAGGTCGAAAGGTCAAACGACTTTGATCAGATAATGGTACTGAGTACAAAAATGATCCATTTCTACAAGTATGTCAAGATGAGGGCATTGTGCAACACTTCACTGTTCGAGATACACCACAGCAGAATGGGGTGGCAGAACGCATGAACCGGACTATACTGGAGAAAGTTCGATGTATGTTGTCCAATGCTGGATTGGGCAAGGAATTTTGGGCTGAGGCAGTTACATATGCGTGCCATCTAATTAACCGATTGCCATCAGCTGCAATAAATGGAAAAACTCCTATGGAGATGTGGACTGGTAAACCTGCTACTGATTATGATTCTTTACATGTTTTTGGTTCCACTGCATATTATCATGTAAAAGAATCTAAGTTAGACCCAAGAGCAAAGAAAGCATTATTCATGGGTATAACTGGTGGTGTAAAAGGATACCGTCTCTGGTGTCCTGATACAAGGAAGATTGTTTTCAGTAGAGATGTAACTTTTGATGAATCAACCATGATGAAGAAAGAGGATTCACAAAAGGATGACAAAACCAGTAGTACTTTGCAGCAGGTGGAGTTTGAAAAGGTTAATGATGATCCAGCTAATATTGAAAGAACAAATGATGAAGAAGTTTCGACCCAAGAACTTCTACAGCAACAAGATTCAATTGCATATAGGAGGCCAAGAAGAGAGATTCGTAAGCCTGCTCGCTTTGATGATATGGTGGCCTATGCACTTCCAATTGCAGATGATGATGTTCCTTCCACTTACACAGAAGCAATAAGTAACTCTGATGGTGTAAAGTGGAAGCAAGCTATGAATGAAGAAATGCAGTCTCTTCATAAAAATAGGACTTGGGAGTTGGTGAGACTGCCCAAGGGAAAGAAGGCAATTGGATGCAAATGGGTATATGCAAAGAAGGAAGGATTTCCTGGTAAAAATGAAATTTGATACAAGGCTAGATTGGTAGCAAAGGGTTACGCTCAGAAAGAAGGAATAGACTACAATGAAGTGTTTTCTCCAGTTGTGAAGCATTCGTCTATTCGAATTTTGCTAGCCTTGGTTGCGCAATACGATCTTGAACTAGTTCAGCTTGATGTGAAGACAGTATTTTTACATGGTGATTTGGAAGAGGAAATCTATATGACTCAGCCTGATGGATTCAATGTTGCTGATAAAGAAAATTGGGTTTGCAAACTGACAAAGTCGCTTTATGGATTGAAACAATCTCCGAGGCAGTGGTACAAGCGATTTGATCAGTTCATGAAAGGGCAAAGGTACACAAGAAGTAAATTTGATCATTGCGTGTATTTTCAGAAGCTACAAGAAGGAACTTTCATATACTTGCTCTTATATGTTGATGATATGCTAATAGCATCTAAGAGCAAAGTTGAGATTGAAAGATTGAAGACTCAACTCAATCTCGAGTTTGAGATGAAAGATCTAGGAGAAGCTAAAAAGATTCTCGGCATGGAAATATGTAGAGATAGAGCTCATGGCAGAGTTAGCTTGTCTCAGAAGCAGTATTTGAAGAAAGTACTACAGCAGTTTGGCATGAACAAGCAGACCAAACCTGTAAGTACCCCGTTGGCTTCTCATTTCAAGCTTTCTGCACAACTATCTCCTTCGACGAATACGAAACGAGAATACATGTTGCAAGTTCTGTATTCTAATGCAGTGGGTAGCTTGATGTATGCAATGGTGTGTACAAGACCCGACATTTCACAGGCAGTTAGTATAGTGAGCAGGTATATGCATAATCCTGGAAAAGGACATTGGCAAGCTGTGAAATGGATTCTACGGTATATTCAGAAGACCGTGGATGTTGGATTACTGTTCAAGCAGGATAATACACTTGGTAAAGGTGTTATTGGGTACGTTGATTCTGACTATGCCGGTGATTTGGACAAGCGAAGATCAACCACCGGTTATGTGTTTACACTTGCTGGAGGACCAATAAGTTGGAAGTCTACACTACAGTCTACAGTTGCATTGTCAACCACAGAAGCCGAGTACATGGCTATAACAGAGGCTGTAAAGGAGGCTATTTGGTTACAAGGTATGGCTAAAACCTTGGGGTTGGTTCAGGAGCATATTAACGTGTATTGTGATAGTCAAAGTGCTATTCATTTAGCAAAGAATCAAGTCTATCATGCACGTACAAAACATATCGACGTACGATTCCATTTTGTGCGGGAAATTATTGAAGAGGGAAAAATTTGTCTTCAGAAGATCAAGACTGCAAATAATCCCGCAGATATGATGACCAAGGTGGTAACAGCAACCAAGTTCGAACATTGTTTGAACTTGATTAATATCCTGCAAGTTTAACAGTTGAAGAAGGCACTATCAAGTATTGTTGTCAAAGGCAGAAAGAATTGTGTGAAGATAAGATTATCCTAATCAAATCTTCAAGGTGGAGATTATTGGAACCCACCCATTGTTTGAAAAGTCAAAAAGGGTGGGCACCGAAAGTAGAAAGTAAAATTGGTTGGCAAGTTGGGTTAAAAGTTGGCATGGGATAATTGCAATTTTGGTCCCTAATTGTATAGGGACATTGCAAGTTGATCCTTGAACCTCAACTATAAATAGGCCTAACCATTTCTTACTTTCTTCATCCCACACTTGCCATTCTCTACTTAAGGCAATTGTTCTCTCTCCCTATTTGTAAACTTTCACTTGTATTTTTGGAGTGAAATATATTTGGTAGTGCCCGAGGACGTAGGCAAAATTTGCTGAACCTCGTTAAAATTCTAGTGTTCTTTATTTTTGTTCTGCATATTTTGCAAGTGTCATTGTAGTGATTTATTGTGCTATTAAATTACGATAGAGGGATATTCTGGCTAGGAAAGATCTGGTATGTAAGCGATCCTCGTGATCCACCTCTCTTTCCTGGGAATTGAACTTAGTGTGATTTTTCAGTACAATAATTTTACTCTTTCACACGCTTCCGCGCAACACCAACTTTTACCCAATCAGAGTTTGACTTCTTCAAAAAGCTCCTTGGCTAGACCTATTTGCAATCCAAGTCAACTTATGATTTTCAATGCATCTCATAACAATTTGAGTGGCCCGATTCCAAATTGCATAGGTAAAATGAATGCTCTTTATTTGTTGGATCTGCAAGGAAATAATTTCAGTGGAATGTTACCAAAATTTTCAAAGGCAACCCACTTATATATTCTCAAAGTTAGTGAGAATAGACTTGCAGGGAAGTTGCCCAGATCATTAGCGGAATGCATTCAGCTTGAAGTTTTGGACGTGGGAAGCAACATGATGAATGATACATTCCCTTTTTGGTTGCAGAAATTGCCTTACTTGAAGGTTCTAATATTGCGGGAAAACAGATTTTATGGTCAAATTAAACATTTGAAATATAAATTTGTTTTCCCAAATTTGGATGTGTTGGACATTGCTTCAAACCAGTTTTCTGGTGAACTATCCATTGATTTCCTTCAAGCCAGTCGATTAAGGTCACTCAAAATAGGTGGGAATAAATTGGAAGGGAGGCTATTGACATCATTAGCCAATTTCACAGCACTTGAGGTTCTAGACCTTGGAAATAATATGGTTCATGATACATTTCCATTTTGGTTAGAGAAGCTACCTTCCTTGAAGGTTCTCATTTTGCGAGCAAACAGATTCTACGGCACAATTACAAAATTCAACTCGAAAAATGGGTTCCCAAACCTACGCATATTAGACATTGCTTCCAACAATTTTTCAGGAAACTTATCCATTGAATTTTTGCAAAGCTTGAAGGCTATGATGCAGATAACAAATGACGACAAAGCTAAGCTGGTTTACATCGGAGAGCAATACTATCAAGATTCTGTGACAATTTTCAACAAAGGGATTGGGTTGTTTTACCAGAAAATCTTAACCACTCTTACTTGTCTTGACCTTTCCAACAATAGTTTCCATGGGAGAATACCAGAAGAAATACAAATGCTGAGGTCACTCAAAGTGCTAAACTTGTCATATAATAGCTTCTCCGCCAAAATCCCAGTAGCACTTCAAAACCTAAAAGATCTAGAGTCTTTGGATCTCTCACAGAATGACTTGTCAGGGAAGATTCCTCCACAGCTTACAACTCTAACTTTTCTAGAGGCACTGAACTTGTCTTACAACCCACTTGAAGGGAGCATACCGCAAGGCAACCAATTCAGTACATTTTCAAATGATTCTTACCGTGGGAATCCAAAATTATGCGGTCAACCATTGTCCAAGAAATGCAATGAAGTTGGTCTTCTAATGCCACCGCCTCCAGGGGAAGAGGAACAGTCATGGTTATATGCTATGTCAACTTGGAAAATTTTTTTGATAGGTTATGGTAGTGGTTTGGTCGCTGGGCTATGTATCGGATATACAGTGTTGAATGAGTTGGGAAACAAATGGGTTGACAAGTTCAGAAAACATGGGAAAAGAAACAGAAGATCTAGATGACAGTGTCAGAATTCATGTTTCAAAGTCAACAGGTAAACATTTCCTTTTGAAACTATAGTCTTTATATTTTAATAAGATTGTTACAAACTAATTTTGGATCATACAACATTGCAATTCCTTAATTTAACCAGCAGGAGTGGTGACACAGTGATTTTGTTTTTCCTATGCAATATTCCCATATATTTATGCTTATGAGAAGTTATATTCATGGTGGTTTGACTTGTGTTTCTTATTTTGTCACAGGGAAATAACCTATGTCCTTCTAAGCTTCAAGTCATTGCCTGTAAGTGGAGGCAGTGAATCATTTTAAGTAGAAAACCACGCATGGTATGATAAATTGTCCTTTTTTTTTTTGGTTTTTGGGCTATATATTTTATCAAACCAGTGTTGGGCTTTAGGCTTGAGTGTAATGGGTGGACCTATTGGTCTGGGTTGTAGTGCAGCCCGACACTTGTTTTGTATGAATTTATTTATTTTTTCTATAATGGTTTTATTACTTTAAAAATGAATAAATAAACTATAATGAAAGAAATTATATCTTAAAATATAGTCTGCTCTCCAAAATTGACAAACAATCTAAAACAATATAAATATGATAGCTTATTCAAATGATTCTCCCATTATGAAACATTTAAACAAATTTATAGAAATTAGCCGTGTTTTGCCTGAAGAAAAAAAGAAAGAGAAAATCCATATATTAGATTTAAAAGACTATATATAACATTGCAGTGATGAGACGGTGAGTTTTTGTTGAAGATAGCTTCCATGTAGACCAAGGCAGTTCGAGGCATGCAAGTTGCAGCTGGAGCATATGCTACTATTTTGTTATTACAGCTAATGTTTTGTTGCTTAGTTAGATTTGAACTAAGTTAGTGACATGCTTGATGTAATTAGGTGCTGATAGATTGATAAATCAACTTTACCGAGAGTGCAAGCAAGGTTTTATAAGTTTCAAGACTTAGTTAATGGAGTTAGGTATGTGTTTAGGTAACATTTCTCATTTTGACAAGCTGATTGCTTGGTATATGTAATGCCATTGTGCTTTCATTGAAATGAAACGAAATTTTTCAGAAAAATTCTTCTTCTTTTGGTCTTTACTTAAGCATTTTGTTCACAAAGATTTGGCTAAATTTTCTTGTTTGTTCAGCAAGACATCGAAGCTTAAAGTTTAAGTTTCTGTCAAATTCGCTTATTATGTTTTCTTAGTTATTACAATTGGTATCAAGAGCTGATTTGTTAGGGGTCCTTTCTCTTTTCAATCCTTAAAGATGATGTCTTCATCTGGTTTCTCTCCAGCTCCACCACCAGTGTTCAATGGTGAAGGCTACCATATTTGGGTAGTGAAAATAAAGACCTACTTGTAGGCATTTGACTTGTGGGAGGTTGTTAATGCTGATATTGAACCACCACCCTTGGGAGCTAACCCCACGGTAGCTCACATCAGAAACACTCTGGTGATAGAGCCAAGAGATACCAGACAATGTTTTGCATTCAAAATAGTGTGTCAAACTTGATTTTCACAAGGATTATGGCTTGTGAGTCTCCAAAACAGGCTTGGGACAAGCTCAATGAGGAGTTTCAAGGAACTAAAAGAACAAGACAACAACTCTTGAATTTGAGAAAAGGGACTTTGAAAATTTGAATATGAAGAAATCGAACACAGTTAAGCAATATTCAGACAGAATTATGTCTGTGTGAACAGCATCAGATCGCTTGGGGACCAATTCAGTGAATCTAAAATAGTGGGAAAGGTTATTTCAACCTTACCTAAAAGATATGAAGCCAAAATCTCTTCTCTGGAAGATTGAAGAGATTTGTCAAACATCTCTTTGACTGAGCTAATCAATGCCCTTTATACTCAGGAACAAAGAAGAGCTAGTAGACAGGAAGAGCATCAATAAAGTGCCTTTCAAGCCAAGAGCAGACCAACCTCGAGCGCTTCTGGCTATAAAGGGAAGAAGACTTGGTCAGACAAGCCTAGAAGAGATGGAGCAAGAAGAAGATATCCACCTTGCTTACATTGTTGAAGGCTTATCCATCCAGAAGCAAACTGCTGGTTCAGACCTGATGTGCAGTGCAAAAT
Organism: Gossypium hirsutum; assembly: GCF_007990345.1. Taxonomy (NCBI): domain Eukaryota; kingdom Viridiplantae; phylum Streptophyta; class Magnoliopsida; order Malvales; family Malvaceae; genus Gossypium; species Gossypium hirsutum. Next base: position 2,424,585 of record NC_053425.1, read on the forward strand.
TTGCAAACAGATGGGCCATGTTGAGAAGGTTTGCAAAAACAAAGGCAATCAGAAGCAAAGCCAGCCTCAACAGCCTAGAGCTGAAGCTCAAGTGGCAGAAAAAGATTGTGATCAAGAAGAACAAGTCTTTGCTGTCTTTTGTTCAGCCACCAAAAGAAAAACCACAAAAGGGTGGTTGATTGACAGTGGTTGCACAAACCACATGACACCTGATGATACTATTTTTAAAAGCATTGACAAATCCTTCAACACAAGAGTAAAAGTGGGCAATGGATATTACATTAAATTAGAAGGCAAGAGAGATGTGTTGATTGACACTCCTATAGGTACCAAACTTATTTCTAATGTTCTGTTAGTACCTAAAATTGGTAGAAATCTACTTAGTATTGCTCAATTGCTTGAAAAGAGATACTTTATAATTTTTAATGGCTAAGAGTACCTGATTAGTGATCCAAGTGGATCCAAGCTCATGTCAGTAACTATGACTAACAGAAGTTTTGTTGTTGATTGGAGCAAGAACTCAGTTTGTGACTACACAACTATTTTAGATGAATCCAAGCTGTGGCACAAAAGGTTGGGCCATGTCAACTATAAGTCTCTAGTTCAGTTGACCAAAAGGGTCTTGGTTGAAAACTTCACAAAATCAATAAAAAAGGACGATGTTTGTGAAGTGCGTGTAACACCCCTATCCCGTAACCGTCGCCGGAATAGGTAAGGGGCATTACCGGACTTGTAACTCATGCCAGATCAGTAAAATTTTGAACATTTTCTTGAAGTAAAGATCATTCAATTGGATAATTGCTAGACACAACCAAGGATAAAATTTAAAAACTTATAAAAGTAAACATTCAAAAGATGTCATATTCACATGGCTTATATACATTAACCAAAATATCCTCCCACTACTAGTTTATTCTATACATGCCATAAGATAATCCAAAACATAGCAGTACCAAACAGTGGATAGTGATAGTGTGACAAGTTGCTGACGATCCCCGAGCAAAAAGGCCAGAATCAACAATCTATAAAACAGAGAAACATAACAACAGAGTAAGCTTTTGTAAGCTTAGTAAGTCTTAAGCAATTTAAAACCAGTGAACTCAATATAACCAATTTGTTTATTTGATTCACATATAAAATTTCATTTCATATATATAGTTATCCTCATCGGACAAATCAAAATGTATATCTCCCAATATCCTATAGTATTTCTCCATAACCGAATACTCACATATTCATATGGCATTTTCATATTTGCTTTTCACTTTACAATCATGATTTAATTCTGATGGGTCTAACATGTACAAGTATTTATCACATACCTGACCAACCAAATTAAAAGTCGATCTTACGAATTCTCATATAACCTCTTTCTAGGTATACTACCCTTTCTAGCCGAATATACACAATTACGTAATACACAATAAGCAGATAAATTCTCACTTGATAGTGATCTCTTATAAACATAGGTACATTACATATTTTCACCTAACTTTTCACATTGACCAAATGCACAATAATCATAGAACAGTCTTATTGCTTTACTCATATATGCATCACATAACAACCTTGTGATTTAATCCAAATCAAGCTTAAATATAATCTCAAAATACATACCTGACCAACTTAACGCATTGAACGTATTTATTACCAATTGTTACTGTGAAGTCATTTAATCTTATGCTTTACTCGAATCTTCAGCGAGACCTTTAGCTCGAATAATCCCCACACGTAGTTATCGGGTCTTACCCGGACAAAATCTCCACACGTAGTCATCGGGTCTTACCTGGACATAATCTTCACACGTAGTCATCGGGTCTTACCCGGACATAATCTCCACACGTAGTCATCGGGTCTTACTCGGAATATATTTCCAGGTTTCATGTACATTTAATCACATGTTACAACATTCACATCAACTGTCATATTTGTAATTCATTTGCCTCATCAAATATCTAATAATACACACTTTTCACATTTGGTCATTCGGCCACAATATATACATATCTCATACATATTTCACATTAGTCATTCGGCTTTACCACATATACATATCTCATACATATTTCACATTAGCCATTCGGATTTACCACATATATATATCTCATACATATTTCATGTTAGCCATTCGGCTTTACCACATATACATATCTCATACATATTTCACATTAGCCATTCGGCTTTACCACATATATATATCTCATACATATTTCATATTAGCCATTCGGCTTTACCACATATACATATCTCATACATATTTCACACTAGCCATTCGGCTTTACCACACATATATATATTTATCTTGTACATCAATTTCAGCAATAGCTTATAAGCAACTCAAATAGTTTCATCAATGTTTACAACAAAATCACATATTCACTACAAGCTGTTTTCCTGAGCAACAGTCATTAAATTATTTGTAACTGGAGCTACGAAACTCCAAATAAAGTGCTGTTAATTTTTCCTGAAAATAGACTCACATATCTTCTATCCATAAAATTTTCAGAATTTTTGGTTTGACCAATCAATACCAGAATTTTTCTTAAAGTTTCCCCTATTTCACTGTTTGACTATATTGACCACTCTTCACTACGAATCAACTTTCTCATTGTACAGAATTCAAAATATGTTCTTGTTTATTTCATTTGAAACTAGACTCATTAAGGAGTCTAAGCATATAAATTTCATCTTATAACAATTTTTTTGTGTGATTTATAATGATTTTCTAAAAAAAAACAGGGGATTTCAGAGTCATTCTAACACTGTCTCACACAACTTTAAATATCTCTTTATAGGAAATTCCTTTACTTACACGGTTTCTTTTATAAGAAACTAGACTAATTAAGCTTTGATTACATATTTTATTCAGCCTATAATTCCACACCAACAATTTATGGTGATTTTCTAAAATCACGTTACTGCTGCTGTCGTAAGCAAAATATTACAATTTGCTCTTAAATTTCCAAGTCCAAACACTTATGAACTTACCAATTGAGTTTAAAACATATCATGGCCACATCATATCTTATTAAATCAACTCATTATGTCCTATTATGATTGAATTTACTCAACGTTTAATCACTTAAAACTTACCTCGGAAGTGGTCGACGACTAGATATCCACGGCTATTCGTTTACTTTCTCTTTTCCCCTATCCGACTTTGATCCTCTTTGCTCTTAAGCTTAAGTAAAACAATAGATTTGCTTAAGTACTTAACTAATATTATTCACTTAACAATCACATTTGGCAATCACATATCATTTAATCTATATCTAAAACAATAGATTTCAATATGTATCATATTTAATAAAACATGCCATGACTCGATTTCATGCTTATTTAATTTATATCTAATTCACATTCACAAGCAAAGAGTCACTTAATTTATCATGCTTTCTTATACATGAATTTAATCATATTGCCGAATGTCCTTATGTGTACATGGTACATACATAAGGCATATATATATATACCTATATATGACCATTACAATTTAAACATTTAATCATAATCGGCAAGCTTTATTTCAACTATTTAAGGTGCAAACCAATTATGTTATTCATTAACATTTTGTCATATTAAATCTTTGATTAACCAATTTAACACATACCAAAATCCAATCATACATCTAACCTTTATCTCAATACCAAACCGAGTTATAAGATTATACATTACACTAAGCATATCATTAAACATACCTATTCAATTTAGCTAATTTCATAGCCGATTAATCACCTTACCCCACATTACTCAATGCCGAATATTAACCCAACATCTCAAGCATAATCACCATGAAACTTACCTTAATACACATTTTATCCCATTGCCGAATACATATATATATCATCAAATAAATATTTATTCACATAACAACAATTCATTCACATCTCTATAAATGATCATAATCGGACATTATAAACAAATCAACTAGTTTAGCATTCAAATTCTTCTAACCATTCCTCAATCACTTACTTAATGAACAACAATCCAAGCACATCAAAGCATAGTCGAATGTATCATTCTTCTTAAATTCAAAAATAAATGCATGGGCTAACTTCAAAATCTATTTAACAACTCAACTTTACCAAAATTATCAAGAAATTAAGCCAAACATACCTCCAATTGCTAATATAATTGCCATATGTCTAAGGGCGCCCTTTTGTTCTTCTTTGATCCTAAGAATCGGCTATTGAGAGAAAGAATGGATAAAACTTTGTTTTCATCCCCTTTTTTTCCCATTATAAAAACTTTATTTCATATTTTATAAGTCTTTATTTAATTCTTTAACAAAATGTATATAATATCATTTATTAGCCATCATTACAACAAATAAAATACATATTTTCTCACCTAAAACCATCATGGTCGGCCATTATCATGAAAAATGGGGACTTTGGCATGCAAGTCCCCATATTTAATCCATGCAACAATTTGGCCATTTTAAAAATTAACCAACACATTTTCAATGTTTCTCACATAAGCCCTTTTGATTAAATTCGCATTCAATTGACAAAATCAAAGCATCAAAATTTCACACATAAATTGTAACATAAAATAGATATGAAATTTAACAATCAATTATTTGTGTGACTCAGTTTTGTGGTCTCGAAACCACTTCCCGACTAGGGTCAAATTAGGGATGTCACAGTGCGTCAGCTAGGAAAGCAAGCTAGACTGCCATTTCCTTTGAACAAGGCCTAGAGGGCCTTTGAAAAGCTGCAGTTAGTACACACTGATGTGTGTGGCCCTATGAAGACACAGTTCTTGTATGGTAGCATGTAGTATCCCGAATTAGGGCCTAATCGAAATAGTGGTTTCGTGACCACAAATCCAAGATAGAAATAATTATTTTATAATTATTTTGACGTTCATGATATGATTGCATGATTGTGTGAAAATTTCGTGCTTAAATTGAAATTTGGGACTAAATCGAATAATTTGCAAATCTTGCATTCTAGAAGTTTTTAGTATGAAATTGCTTTGGAATATTAATGAGGAGGTCTTAATAGCAATTTGACCAATTTCTAAGTCTATGAACAAAAATTGGACATGGATGGAATTTTTGGAAAGTTTAGTAGTAAGGGCATTTTGGTCATTTGAATATTAAATGAAATAAAATGGGAAAAATAACACAAAATGGTCATCTTCTCCATAAGTTGCTGCTGAATTTTACCTCTCTCCATAGCTAGGGTTTCTTCAACTTTCAAGTTTCATAGTAAGTGAATTTAAGCCCTGTTTTTAATGATTTTTATGTTTTTGAAAACCCGGTAGCTCGATTTAGCTTATGTTAGCAGTAATTCAACCTAGGGTTCATATTTGGAAAAATACCCATAGGTGAAATTTGTGTATTTTGATGTTTTATGATAGAACATGAGGTTTTAAATTATGTTAGACAACTTGTGCTACTCGGTTTTAAGTGAAAACGAGTAAAATGGCTTAATCAGTAAAAATACCTAATATTCATAAGTATATGTTAGAGTGTGAATTGGATGTTTCCATAGAAGGGAAAAATGATCAGCATGTCATAAAACATAAGAAGATAGGATAAATTTTAATTTACGAGCCTTAGGGCAAAAGTGTAATTCTGCAAAAGTTTAGGGGCAAAATGGTAATTTTTCCAAAGTTCGTATTAAAGGCTGTTTTGATGAATGTATGTATTAAATAAGATTAATTTGGCATTATAGATCAAGAGAAACGAGATTCAAGTCGTGATCAAGGGAAAAAGTTTACGAGGAATAGGCTCGATTGCTAATATTTTGTATCGAGGTAAGTTCATGTGTAAATGTGTTAACATAATTGTCATTTTAAGTAATTTAATTTTATTTATATGATATGATGATTAATATCATGAAATGTTATATTTTGTGGTTATTGTTGAATAATATGTAATTATGTGAATTACTTGATGAGTATGAACTATCACCGAAGTATCGATTTCGATATTCCGTGGAAGACGGCAAAGATGTGAGATCGAGGAAAAAGCCCATTTGAACCTTGGGAATAGATTAGAATACAAGTGACATGTCACTAGGATGGTTGAGTTCCGAACTCGTTGAGTTGAGTCCGAGTTCGTGAGATGTAACTAGGCATCCGAGCTCGTTGAGTTGAGTCCGAGTTCACTTATGGGTGGGTTACATGGTAGCTTGGCTACATAAGTTCCACAGGCTATTGAGTTTGTCTAGCTGCAGGTATGACACTTACGTTCATGAAATCCGTGTATTCAAATTATATTCCGATGTGTTCAACGGGTGAATCTTAAGTGAATAAGAAGAATGCCTGAACGAAGGTGACATGTTGGTAAGTGTAGTGAATGAGAAATTTGACAGGTATGTGTTTAAATCCTCGGGTTGAGAACTTGGTATGATGAAATAGTAGTATGATATTAAATGTAAATGAAACATGAATGTCTTGGTGTTGTTTATGCAAATGATGTTTTATGTTGAATAGAATGATTATGTTACTTGCTATTTGCATGTGAACTTACTAAGCATTTGTGCTTACTCCCTCCTTTTTATTCATTGTAGATGTTGACAAGCCGGCTTGAGAATCGGGATAGGTCGAAGGCTCGTTCACACTATTCGAAGGCCTAAATTGGTAAAATGGCTTGTGTATTTTGAATGTGGCATGTATGGCAACATACTCACTTTGTGTAAATGATCTTATGATATGGTTATGGTTTGGCAAGAAAAGAGTTTATGAATGATTAGCCATTGGAATGGCCAATCTAAATCATTTTTGATACCTTGTATGTTTAAAATGCTATTTAGTCCATGAAAATTTATAGTAAAGTAAAATTGCTATAAAACAGAATATTGCTGCAGCAATAATATGAATTTGAAAAATCACTAAAAATATTAAAAATGGACTTAAATGATGAATAAGTTATGAAATCGAAGCTTAATGAGTCTATTTTCATATGGACGGAACAAAACAAGTATATGAGTTATATTTTATGAGATATTTAAATTTTTGTAAAACAGGGCCAGAGTGATTTCTGGATCCCCTGTTCTGAATTTGGAAATTCATAAAAAATTGTAAAAAAATAATTAGAAGTCATTCTTTATATGTACAGATTCCTTATTGAGCCTAGTTTTATAAGAAAAAACGACATAGTCATTGAAACTCTGTACAGAGAGATATCTTATTCGTAATACACAGAGGTCAGAGTAGTCAAACCCTAAAATAGGGGAGACTTTAACTAATAAAATGTACTAATTTTCCTGACAAAAAATTCTATAAAAAAATTAGTAGATAGATATATGAGTCTAGTTTTAGGAAAAAATTATAGAATTGGATTTTGTGTTTCGGAACTTGAGATATAAATTTTTAAGCGACTATGACGCAGATTACCAGCTTGTCTGGAAATTTTAAAAATAAATTGTTTGAGCTGTTTAAGTAATGAATTAAGTCCGTTAACACCTCGTGTTTGACTCCGGCGATAGTCTCGGGTACGGGGTGTTACATAGCATGTACTTCATTCTTTTCATTGATGATTACTCAAGGTTCTGCTGGGTTTACTTTCTAAAGCTCAAGTCAGAAGTGGCCTCAATGTTTTGGAAACTCAAGGCTACAGCAAAAACAGATTCAGGTTGCAAGCTCTAGACACTAAGGTCAGACAATGGCATAGAGTACACTTCAACAATGTTTCAAAGATTTTGTGATAAAACAGGCATTAAACACCAGCTCATAAACACCTACACACCTCAGCAAAATGGTGTCAGTGAAAGAAAGAATCGAACTTTGATGGATATGGCTAGATGCTTAATGTTTGAAAGAAAGTTGCCTAAGCCTTTTGGGCTGAGGCAGTAAACACTACAGTCTATCTTCAAAATAAGCTACCAACCAAGGCTTTGTTTCAAAAAACAACATTTGAGGCATGGTTTAAGTTTAAACCATCAGTTGCTCACCTGAAGATCTTTGGCTGCATTTGTTATGCTCACATTCCTATAGTCAAGAGGGACAAGTTGGCAAAAAGGCTCAACCTGGCATTCTAGTGGGCTATAGCAGTGTCAAAAAGGGCTACAGAATTCTGGATCCCACAACCTACAAAGTCTTTGTGAGTAGAGATGTTGTGTTTGATGAAAGATAAAGCTGGAATTGGGACAAAAGTGAACCTGAAATTACTATTAAACACCTAGTGATAGAGCAGACTGATGTTGATCAAAATGATCCTAAAATGGACATTGATCATGAACTAATTAGGGGAACCAGACCACTAAGTCAAATATATGAGAGGGCAGATGTTGCTACTATGGAACCAACATATTTTGAAGAAGCTCAAGCTCAAGAAGGATGGAGGGAAGCCATGCTTAATGAAATGAGCATGATACACAAAAATCAGACCTGGGAGTTAGTTGCAAGGCCAGCTAATAGGAAGGTCATAGGAGTAAAATAGGTGTTTTGACCTAAGCACAATACTGATGGAACTTTAAACAAGGCTGAAGGCAAGGTTAGTAGTGAAGGGATTTAGTCAGAAGTATGGGATTGATTACTTTGAGACATTTGCAACAGTAGCTAGACTTGACACTATCAAATTACTAGTTGTATTAGCTGCACAAAAGCAGTGAAAATACATCAACTTGATGTAAAATCTTCTTTCCTCAATCGCTTTCTTGATGAGGAAATATTTGTAGAACAACCAGAAGATTTTAAGGTTGTTGGTGAAGAAGACAAAGTATTCAAGCTAAGAAAATCCTTGTATGGCTTAAAACAGGCACCAAAAGCTTGGTATGATAGAATCGACACCTACCTAGTAAGCTTGGGGTTCGAGAGAAGCATCAGTGAGCCAACACTTTATGTGAAAAAGAAGGTGATGAAACATTGCTCATAGTCTCATTGTATGTGGATGATTTTCTGGTGACAGGAGGAAATAATGCTATGCTGACTGATTTTAAAAGAAAAATGGAGAGCATGTTTGAGATGTCAGATTTAGGAGAAACGACCTATTTCCTTGGTATGGAGGTATTTCAACTGAACAAGGAATTTTCTTAAGCCAAAAGGCTTTTGCTTTGAAAATTCTGAACAGGTTCTCCATGTTGAATTGTAAAGCAACCAACACACCAGTTGCTATTGGAGAAAAGTTGACAAGCAATGGTGATTTCGAGAAGGTAGCTGAATCAACATACAAGCAAGACTAAACATAATGTTTGCAGTTAGTCTCCTATCCAGGTTCATGCATTGTTGCAATGTGAACCATTTTCAAGCTGGTAAGAGAGTTTTCAGCTACATCAAAGGTACTCTGAGCTTTGGAATGATGTTTACCAAGGTTGACAGCATGAAGCATCTTGGTTTTACTGAAAGTGACTGGGCAGGATCAATAGATAATATGAAAAGCACCTCAGGGTATATGTTTACTCTTGGTTCAGCCATTTTTTTTTTGGATTTCAAAGAAGCAAACTGTTGTTGCTCAATCAACAGTCGAGGCAGAGTATGTAGCAGCTGCAAGAGCTGTTAACCAAGCAATTTGGTTAAGGAAAATCATGACAGACATGAACTTGCACCAAAGAGAAGCAACAGAGATCAGATGTGATAACCAATCTGTTGTTGCAATTGTAAAGAATCCGGTATTTCGTGGGAAAACAAAGCATTTTAAGATAAAGTTTCATTTTGTTAGGGAAATGGAACAATCTCAAGAAATCAAACTGGTTCATTGCAATTCTGAAGACCAGTTAGCTGATATCTTGACAAAGCCTCTTTGTGTGTCAAGGTTCAAGAATTTGAGAGCCAAGCTAGGAGTTTGTAGCATGCAAGCCAAGGAGGAGTGTTGAAGATGGTTTCTATGCAGACCAAGGCAGTTTGAGGTATGCAAGTTGCATTTGGAGCATATGCTACTGATTTGTTATTTCAGCTAATGTTTTGTTGCTTAGTTAGATTTGAACTAAGTTAGTGACATGCTTGATGTAATTAGGTGTTGATAGATTGATAAATCAGCTTTACCAAAAGTGCAAGCAAGGTTTTATAAGTTTCAAGATTCAAGACTTAGTTAGTGGAGTTAGGTATGTGTTTAGGTAACATTTCTCATTTTGACAAGCTGATTGCTTGGTATACGTAATGCCGTTGTGCTTTCATTGAAATGTAACGAAATCTTTCAGAAAAATTCTTCTTCTTTTGGTCTTTACTTAAGCATTTTGTTCACAAAGATTTGGCTGAATTTTCTTGTTTGTTCAGCAAGACATCGAAGCTTAAAGCTTAAGTTTCTGTCAAATTCTCTTATTTTGTTTTCTTAGTTCTTACAGTTTTCTTTTTTGTTATATGTTCATTTTACATAATCAAGACATGATTTTATTTTTTCAATTTTGTTGCAGGGACCAAACTCGCTACTGTTATGGCTGCCAATCTTCTTATTTAATTTGAACGAACTACAGTCATGGTAAAGATTAGTTTTGGAATGTTCTATGAATATTGTAAATATCCCCTATGAGATTCACTTTTTCCTTTCCAAACTGCAGTGATCAATCTGCACAGACTCAAAATTATAATGGTTTTATGTAAATGACATGTTTTTGGTACTGATTATAGTAGGCAACGACTTCAACCATCATTCCAAGTGAAGTTTGAACAAAAACTATCAGAAAATTGAGAGCTAATATCATTTGAGGCAATCTTTCTCTATAAACGAGGATCATGGTTATCATAACCTTCTTTAATATGCAATTTTCTTTATTACTTCATAATTTATTTCTGCAGCTGAGAAGATATTTGATGAGTTGATGCAGATGAAAGCCATATTTGACAGAGTGATTATGCAAAGAGACACCGCTGCTGCCAAATACATCTCTTTGAAATAAAATACTCATAAAGGGAATGATTTCAATGCATTGAACAGTACAAAACTTAGATTCCTAATGTAACTGTCATTGATACTCCATGCATATTAAAAGGTGGCTTCATAAGAGATGAAGACTTTACCGAAAAGTTGGAATCAAGAATATGGTTGTACCCAACATAGATGAGAAACTTTTTCTTCTTTATTTTCTTAGTGTAGGAAGCATCAAATAGTTGATTGCTCATCATTTTCTCACTAATGGAGCCATAACAGAAATTCAATTGGATTTTAGGGTCAGCAAATTGAACGTTAATAAATGTACAGATGAAGAAATTGGATTGAGGTTCTCCTTTCATTTTTATGTCCCTCTTCCTTATCTAATTTCAACTCTCTGTTGTTGGTTGTTTTAACCCTATTTCTATCCACTCTTTTTCCTTTTTTTTTTCAGCCATTAAAAGAAAATGGCAGGAGCTTTACGAACATGAAGGAACAAAATTTTGATACCTACTGAATATCGAAACAAAGATGAAATATGTTTAAGAAGATAATAGAAACGAAGAGATTGATTTAATGGATTTTCTTATACGTTCTTCTTAGGAATTAAGATTCTAATTAGGATTTTTATGGTCCGTTGTCATAATTTCCATCAAACATTGCTTTATGGAGTTTATTCATTTTTCTTGCAAGATTCATGTTCTAACACTTATGTTGAACCATGTCTTTGAAGAGTTTATCCCATACACGAGTCTATACATATTAATATTATATATATATATGACATGAGTATTTTAATAAAATTAAGTGTTTTATACATTCTGACATTATTAGTTATTTGGATGTCAAATTTGTATGTTATTTATTATTAAGTTGCTTATAGGATTAAAGGGGAATAAATGTGATTTTTTTAAATAATTTCTTTCAAGCTTTTATTCTTAATTTAGTATGATGATTGACTCTAAATTAATGTTATTTTTAATGGTACTAAAAGCATAAAATTTTGCAGGATTTAGACACCTTTAATACTGCTGTTGTATGTCCTGTTTACTATGTCATGTTATTCTTAATGGTTATATGCTATGTGTACTTGGAAAATTGGGCTGATACTCGACTGGTGGTTGGGTTATGTATTGGATATACAGTGCTGAATGAGTTGGGCAACAAATGGGTTGACAAGTTCAAAAAGTGTGGGAAAAGAAATAGAAGAAGATGTAGGTGACTCCATCAGAATTCTTATTTCAGAATTACTCGGTAAGCCTTAGTCTTTCTAATTTGAAAAGATAGTTGTTGATATATATATATTGATTTTCATAACCTCATTTTTTTCTGTCTTAACCAAGTTCACTATCATATCGTACTTGTAATTTTATGTTACCATTTAGCGATGCAGGAGGTACTTGAAACAGGACATGAATTGTACAGTTCTGAGGTACATGAAGAATCTAGGCAATGATCCTAACAAGATCAATCTATTTTGCTTTTATATGCACTTTTTTCCTTTTGTAGTTTTCCATGAGTATATATAACTGTTTATTCATTTTGCATCCAGGTCCTCTGGATTTGGGGTATGCAATGTTTCACTGCTACTGAATTTCCATGCTAATAATGATATTATAAACAAGGAAATGGTTGTCCAAGCTTTCTTTTATATGCGATTTACTTTTAGTTCAATTTTTTTTCTTCAGAATATTTGTACAGCTGAGGAGATTTAATGGCATGATGTTGATGAAAGCCATATCTGATGGACATTGGACTGATTGTGTAAAGAGACGCCGATGCTGCTACTCCCATCCTTTGCTCTTCCAAACAAACATTAGCTTTATATTTTATCAATCACGTGTTGGGCTTTAGGTCCGGGTGTAAAGGGTGGACCTGTTGGTCCGGGTTTTAGTTCAGCCTACATTTGTTGTTATACTAGTCTATTTATTCTTTCTATGATAGTTTTAGTTCAGCCTACATCTTTTGTATTTTTATTGGATCCTGCTATATAGGAGCTTGGAGAGAAGGAGTATGTGCTCCTCATAGAGCTGCGGTGCCATGACTGTGCTGGCCTTGTGCGGAATGGTGCGGAGGAAGGTACTGCTGCAGGCGGTTATTTGCCAGTGTCCTTGTGCAGGTGGCTGGCCATTTGTGGAGACCGTCTGTCTCAAAGTTGTGTGAAATTTGGGCTGTAATTGTAAATCTTATGAAATTTAGGGGCTTTTTATTAATTTTCAATTATATGTATATTGAAAAGAATATATAAAAACATTATACATGGAAAATCCCTAAATGTTCTAAAAAAAACTGTCCAAATCAATTTTATTAAGTCCAATTAACCAAGGTTATGTCAAATTTGCAAGTTTACCACTTCAATTTTTTTCAATTCATAACTCCAAATATCTCAGTTTAACGAACATTATATGAAACGTTTAATAAGTTAGTGGTTTCCTAAATTTTTAAACTCCACAATTAAAATTGAAATATTTAAATAATTATATTATTTTTTCAAAGAATTGAAAAGTTGCTAATAATATAAGATATCTCGTCAATCTCATTTGTCTTTGAAAGAAGTTTCTTTCAAAGAAATTGCTAAGAAAAGAAGAATTGTAAACATTGTATCATCAAAATTTCCACTACTTTTTGACCATCAATCCATCTCAACTACCTAAGAAATTTACATTATTCATGTAAAACAAAGATGGAGCAAAAAGAGGAAAAGGTTGGAATTAATATGACTAATAAGAAGAATAAAATCTCATAATTCAAAATTAAAATTAACAAAATGAGAAAAGAAAGATGTAAAGCAAATTAAGTGTGAATGGAACATAAGACTAAGAATAAATGATTATTATCCCTTGCTTTAATATGTTGATAAAGTTTCATCACTTTTCAATCTTTAGGAATTGAATGTGATTTTACAAACATCATTGAAAAGTCCACAAAGTAGTGAGCAAATTCAGCCATCAATCTACCTCAAGTTTCAACCAGTTAGGAAAAATACCATCCTTTCATTTTTTTTATGATTGAGCTAAAACAAAGATTGAATCTTTAACATATGAATAATATTTAATTACCTTTGTTAGTCATTCTTTACATTTTATTTTTCTCGAAAATAAACCATGAATGTGTAGCTTAATGGTTAAATTTGTGTATAAATAACTAGTATGCAAACAATCTTCCTTCATAGCCACCAAACATGAAGACTCTTCATTTCCTAATTTCACTCTTTTTACCTTCCTTCGTTTTCATTTCTCTTGTGTTGTCCTTTCCCCTTCCTCAAGTTGATCTCTCAAAGCAATGCCTTGATGACCAAAAATCTCCTCTGATGCAATTGCAACATCATCTTTACTATGCCCCTAATTTTACTTTCTCTTCAAATTTTGACCTTTGGGATCTCAACACTAATTGTTGCTCTTGGGAAGGAGTCACTTGTGATGCTTATGGTCATGTCGTTGGCATTGATCTTAGCTACAAAAACCTTTCAGGCAGCTTTCACTCCATTTTCAATCTCCATCATCTTCAACACCTTAATCTTGCTGGAAACAACTTTAATACCACTCTGTTTTCATATGGGTTTGATCAACTCCAAAATTTAACCCATCTCGACCTTTCAAGCTCATGTTTCCACGGCCAAATTCCAATGAAGATCTCACACTTAACAAGGTTAGTCTCTCTTGACCTATCTTATCAAGATGATTGCTATTGGAGATATTACAAAGTTCTCTACCCTGGCTTCTACAACTATTTTTCATTGCCTTACGAACTTCAACGACCCCTCAAATTAGAGAAACCAAACTTCAAGACATTAATCAAGGATTTGAGGTTTCTCACGGAGCTTTATTTGGATAGTGTTGACATTTCAACTCAAAGTACTAAATGGTGTGAAACCACATCTCTTGTACTTTCCAACCTGCGTGTGTTGAGTCTGTCAAACTGTGGTTTGAAAGGTCCATTATGTTCTTCACTCTCAAGACTTCCTTTTCTTTCCAAACTTATCCTTGATGTGAACCCAATCTCTTATTTACCTCCCAATTTCTTGGTAAATTCCTCTCTTTTGGTTTCTCTCAGTTTAGTGAATTGCAATTTGAGTGGCCATTTTCCAACTCACATTCTCTTATTGCCAAAAGTTCAAAGCATTGACCTTTCAGGCAATGATCGACTTATAGGTCATTTTCCAGAATTTTCATCAAACAATTCTTTAAAGAGTTTGTCGCTTTGGTATACAAAATTTAGTGGAAAACTACCTCAATCAATTGGAAATCTTAAGTTCTTGACAGACCTAACTCTTACTTTGTGCAATTTTTTTGGACCCATTCCATCATCAATTGCAAATCTTAGTTCCCTGGTCAACCTAGATCTAGCAGGGAACAAGCTTTCCGGATCAATACATTCTTCTTTATTTACTCTTCCATCATTAAAGTCCTTGTCTCTTTCAGAAAATCAATTGGTTGGGAAAATTGATGAGTTCCCCAATGCATCTTCTTCTTTGATTCAAGAATTATATATGGGCAATAATTATTTAACAGGACCAATCCCGAAGTCAATCCTTCAACTTCCATGGCTTGAACGGCTTTTTATTAGAGGCAATAGCTTTAGTTCCGTGAAGCTTGACATGTTTATCCAACTCAAGAACTTAAGGTATCTTAACCTAAACAATATAGGCTTGTTAAGTGAAAGTG